>NW_007739420.1:10577-11227 GCF_000696425.1 Galeopterus variegatus | reverse complement strand
CACCACTGTACAGAGGAGAATATGTAATTTAATTGTAAAATTGCTAGTCTTAAATAGTTGATAAGCACTATATAGCTCTAGGTTGTTTAAGTTTACATGTATGACGACAGGTTATTGAAGAGCATACAAGCATTGGTGTATACAGGGTTTCTGAAAAATAAAGGAAGAATAAAAAAGACGTGAAAGATAAGATGGGAAAGAACAAGAGAGAGAGAAATGGACCCGAAGGCTAAATTTCTTTCTTTAAATCAGGCTAAAGGGACTTTTGCTGTCGTACATTAGACTTTAAAAAAATTTTTTTTCTTTACATTTTTTTGAAGCGTATATACTTAGAAACAGAAAAGAAGTACTTATAGAAACATTTTGAAGTGTGCAATTGCTTTTTAATGGTAAGCATTTTGGTAAGGCAAGCTGAGATTCTAATTTGATTTTTTAAACAATTATTTATAAAAGGTCTCAATAGCTCTCTCCCACAAGTTAGCGGGAGACACCGTCCTTCTTGTGCAGACATTGGCTGCCTTGCTAACGTTTCCCCAGCTGGCTCCCTCCATGGTAGCAGGCATCTGCTACTCTGATGTGAATGTTTGCATTTTTTTTTTCCTTTTTGTCTTTTTTTGTGACCGGCAACGGATCGCAATCCTCAGTGTCGC
>NW_007739420.1:8942-10384 GCF_000696425.1 Galeopterus variegatus | reverse complement strand
CGGGAACCGGTCTGTATGTGGGATCCGAACCCTCGGCGGGAGTGCTGCCGCGCTCTCAAGCAGCGCACTGTAGCAGTGAGCCACCGGGCCGACCCCTGAATGTTTGCATTTTGATTACAGCCCTTTCTCTCTTTCTCCACCTGTCCCTTGGCCAGAATTCTACTTCTATTTCAGAGCCAGTCCTTGCCTAGAGGAAGCACTTAATTGTTCCCTAGTCCAACGAACGATTCATTTGTGTCTGAGTCCTCGGTGCCCTCCATATATTCCCTCCCTTGTCTCTTGCTTTTTATAACTATCTTCTCTGGACAAGTTTACCCTGAATCGAGAAGCAGTTAAGAAGAATCCTATAACACTCCTGTCTCCGTTCGGTGGCACCAAGCGTGGATGGGGGATTTAGAAGGCATGTGATTTTTCAGAGAACCACTGAGTTCTGTGGAGACTTTTCTAACAGAACTTTTCTTTCATTTTTTCTCTCCCAAACTAACCTCTGATCTCCTGTTTTCAAATACCAGCTTCATATCTCTCATCTCATTCAATTCCCATTTCAAGGCCCTAATGACACTACCCTCACCCCACTATTTCCTATTATTTTTATTTGGTTCTAATATTTTCTCTGTTTTCAAAAGCACCTTAAATCTGAAATATCTTATTCAGCAGGATTGTCCACCCTATCGTGATATTACCTAAGCATATCTATATGCATGTATATGCATGCAATATATATATTGTGTGTGTGGCTGGGTGGTACTGAGATCCAAACCCTTGATCTTGGTGTTACATCACTGCACACTAATCAACCGAGCTAACTGGCCAGCCCTTATTATATTAATGGAGAAATTTTAAACCTCTGGAGAAGATAGATGGCTTACTCACAGAGACACATTTAGTTATTTGGGAATCTCATTTGCAACTTTTTTTAACATTTGAGTTGTGATCAGGTTAACGTACGTGATTAAGAGAACAGGTATTTAGCTTAATTACTATAACAATACTGGCTACTTTACTTGGGAAGAAAAATGGCATTTGCTGCCCAGCTTCTTCCTTGTTCTTGAAAAGAGCCTGTCTTCAGAGACTAGAATCCAGTATATATCCATCTCATAAATCTGACTTAGATAGCTCCCCACCCCAGTAACAGAACAGCTCGGTCCAGCATTGCCAGTGAATGGGTGGGTAATTCTATCTAATTCTTGAGTTTAGTTAACATGCCTGTCTAACTTTCATACTGAACTCTATGTTCTAACTTAGCTTCTATATGAGTCTACTTATTTTTAAATGAATTTAAAACTTATTTAGGTGAGGAAGAGGGTTGCTTCTGGAGGACCTCTCCTGGTAGGTCATCCTCACCACCTGGAAACTCTCGTCGGATCCCATCATCTTTCTCTTATGGGGAACTGAGGCTATGTTTAGTTTTTACTCACCCACCTGTGCCATTGAGATAGACA
>NW_007739420.1:7045-8764 GCF_000696425.1 Galeopterus variegatus | reverse complement strand
TTATGGGGAACTGAGGCTATGTTTAGTTTTTACTCACCCACCTGTGCCATTGAGATAGACATGCATCCTTAAAGGGCATTTTCCCGCTGTAGCAATGGCAGTAAAATATAGTTAAATTGATTAATTCATTCAACAAATATACTTTGGGCAACTGTAAACCAGGCACGGTTTATAGAATCATGCTATGGAGAAAAGCTGTGAAAGAGAGAGACATGGGCCCTGTTTTATAGAGGGAAATGTAGATATTAAATAAATTATTTCTATCAGGTCAAATGTTAGAAAAAAGGGAGTACCAAGCCTACATGGAAGAAGGCAGGAGTCCCTACTTCTGTAGGGCAGTAATACAGGAGAATGAGGCGGTGAGGAGAATCCAGCACGTGTGAATATCTAGAGACCGGCCTCTCCACAATAGTAGCTGCCACCCACATGTGGCTATTGAAGTTTATATTTAGGCAAAGTCAAATTGAATGAAATGAAAAATTTAGTTCCTCAGTTTCACTAGCAACCTTCCATGTGCTTTAATAGCCACATGTAGCTAATGGCTATAATACTGGATAACAAAGATACAGAATATCTCCACAATCACAGAAAGTTCAATTAGACAGCTCTAGGTCATATAGGAATCTGGTTCATTAGCTTGATTCCATTATTTGACTTAATTTTTTACCAATCCATCCCAAGTTCCAAGAAGTCAGTAACCAAGTGTTTAATGCTTTGGTTTAATCCCATATGTGTTACCAGTGAATATCCATACTATGTGAAACCAACAAAAACAACTTGATTCAAAGTGAATAAAAATAATTATACCCACATACCTAATAATCTATAGTTACAGACTTTCTAAGTATTAAAGCTCATTATTCCGGTATTAGAAAAATCTATTTTATAATTATGATTTTATTCTAAGCAATTATTAACCTTAAACTTATTTCATGTTAAATGGGATATTTATTCAGTTATTCAACAAATATTTATTGAGTTACTTTACATTCCAGGCACTGCTTAGGTGGTGAGGACACAGAAATAAGCTAAGTATTCCAAGTTCCTACTTTTGAAGAGCTTACATTCTAATAGAGGGATACAATCAATAAACAGAATTAATACAGCTCGTATAGAATAAATTGGTGTGAGGAACATTAAGGTAACATAGGGAATGAAGAATAATGGGTGTTTGTGTACTATTTCACCATGTTTTCATTGATGAACTGACCCTTTTATCATTATGAAACGTGCCACTTTATCTCAGGTAATACTCATTATCCTGAAATCTAATTTATTTTAAGTTAATATATCTACTTTGGGTTTTACTAAATTAATGTATATAATTTTCCCTCTTTAACTTTTAACAAGTTGATGTATTTATATTTAAAGTGTGTTTCTTGTAGACAACATACAGTGAGGTGTTATTTATTTTTTAATCCACACTTACAATCTCTGCCTTTTAATTTGAACATTTATTCCATTTACATTTAATAAATTTATGTAGTTTAAGAATATCATCCTGCTATTTCTTTTCTGTTTGTCTCACGTATGTTTTGTTCATTTTCCCCTCCTTTTTCCCTCTTTTGGATTGAATATTTTTAGTAACTTATTTCCATCATGGTTTTTTAAGTGATTGCTCTAGCATTTACAGTATGCATCTTTAACTTATCTCAGAGAGAGAGAGAGACTTCAGGGAAGATGGCAAATTACAGGTGCCCAGGGCATGTTCTTTCTGCA
>NW_007739420.1:4099-5608 GCF_000696425.1 Galeopterus variegatus | reverse complement strand
AAATATTTTTAGTAATTTATTTCCATCATGGTTTTTTAAGTGATTGCTCTAGCATTTACAGTATGCATCTTTAACTTATCTCAAAGAGAGAGAGACTTCAGGGAAGATGGCAAATTACAGGTGCCCAGGGCATGTTCTTTCTGCAGAAGAAGATAGAAATTGGCCCACCACCATCACTACTGCATACACTAGAGACATCATCTGGTACCAGAACTATTGCCAATTGCAGAACAGGTCCCTGCAGAGCAACAGTCCTTTGGGTGGGCTGTCACTGTGGCCATGGACTCTGCAGACACAAGGGAGGCAGGTGAAATCACTCCCACCACTGCCACTGCTGCAAGTTAACCTAGCTGCTGCCAAAGACACTGCAGATGTGAGGATGGTAGTTGCAGCTGCCAGCACTGCTACCACCACCACAAGGTAACTCTGCTGCTGCTGTGGACACTGCACATGAGAGTGAGGCTGTTGCAGCTGCTGCTGCCCCCACAACATAACCTGATTGCTACCAAGGACACCACAGACATGAGGGGGGCTTTTCCAGACCCCATGAAGTAGGAAACCCTTGAAATGACTGAAAAGTAGTAATGAGTAAAAATCTCGATGAGGTACAAGAAGACACAGTCAAACACCACAATGAACTGAAAAAAACTATCTAAGATAGGAAGAAGGAAATTTACAAAAAGATAAATACTTTAAAAAAGAATGTAGTGGTACTCATAGAATGGAAGGAGTCATTCAACAAAATAAAAAACACAACTGAGGTCTTAAGCAGGTGGCTAGAGGATCCAGAAGCAAGAACTTCTGATCTTGAAGACAGTCTCTTTAAGATAACTCAGGCAGAGAAAAAGAAAAAGAAAAAAGAATTTAAGAAAATGAAGAAAATCTAAGAGAGAGAGCAGATAGCCTTAAGTGCACAAACATATAAATCATGGGCATTCCTGAAGGGGAGGAGAAAGGAAAAGGCACTGAGAATATATCAATGGAATAATAGCAGAAAATTCCCAATTATAGGGAAAGACATGGACCTTCAGATTCAGGAGGCTCAAAGATCCCCAAACAAATTCAGTCCAAAAAGGTCCTCCCTGACACACATTGTAGTCAAACTAGCAAAACTCAAACAAAGAGAGAATCCTAAAAATACCAAGAGAAAAGCATCAAGTCACTTATGAGGGAGTCTCCATCAGACTAACAGCAGACTGCTTAATAGAAATGCTATAGGCCAGAAGAGAATGGGATAATATATTCAAAATATTAAAATTCTGCTGTGAATCCATCTGGTCCTGGGCTTTTCTTTGTTGGGAGCCTTCTGAAAACAGCTTCAATCTCCTTTATTGTTATTGGTTTGTTCAGATTTTCTACGTCTTCATGGCTCAGTTTTGAGAGCTTGTGTGTGTACAGAAATTTATCCATTTCCTCCAGGTTTTCAAATTTGTTGGCGTATAGTTTTTTATTGTAGTCTCGAATGATTCCTTGTATTTCAGATGAATCAGTTGTAATATCACATTTTTC
>NW_007739420.1:2424-3620 GCF_000696425.1 Galeopterus variegatus | reverse complement strand
TGGTGAGGTTGCAGAGAAAAGGGAACTCTCATACATTGTTGGTGGGACTGCAAAATGGTGCTGCCTCTATTAAAAATGATATGGAGGTTCCTCAAACAGTTGCAGATAGATCTACCATATGACCCAGCTATCCCACTGCTGGGAATATACCCAAAGGAATGGAAATCATCAAGTCAAAGGTATACCTGTTCCCCAATGTTCATCACAGCACTCTTTACAGTAGACAAGTCCAAATGTCCATCATCGGATGAGTGGATACGGAAAATGTGGTATATCTACACAATGGAATACTACTCAGCTATAACAACAAATGAAATACTGCCATTTGCAATGACATGGATGGACCTAGAGAGAATAATATTGAGTGAAACGAGTCAGGCACAGGAAAAAAAAATGCCAAATGTTCTCACTTATTGGTTGGAGCTAAAAATAAATAAATAAATTCACACACACACACACACACACACACACACACACAAACCGGGGAGGGGGAAGAAGATATAACAATTACAACTCCTTGAAGTTGACACGACAAGCAAACAGAAAGGACATTGTTGGGTGGGNCTTATAGGTGATTTGATGCTTCTCTCTTGCAGCTTTTAAGATTCTCTGTCTTTGAGTTTTGGCAATTTGACTATAACATGTCTTGGAGAAGACTTTTTGGGTTGAATACATTTGGAGATCTTTGAGCTTCCTGGATCTGAAGATATGTGATTTTTCCTATACCTGGAAAGTTTTCTGCCACTATCTTATTGAATATGTTTTCAATGCAATCTCCTTTTTCCTCCCCTTCTGGAATACCCATGACTTGGATATTTGAGTGCTTAACATTCAAAGAGGAATTGACACCGATACTTTACAAACTATTCCAAAAGATTGAAACAGACCCAAATCTCCCAAACTCATTCTATGAAGCAAACATCATCCTGATACCAAAACCAGGTAAAGATATAACCAAAAAAGAAAACTACAGGCCGATATCCTTGATAAATATCGATGCAAAATCCTCACTAAAATATTAGGAAACAGAATACAGCAACACATATGTAAAATATTCACCACGATCAAGTGGTATTCATCCCAGGGATGCAAGGTTGGTTCAACATAGGCAAATCAATAAATGTGATACACCATGTTAATAAAATCAAACACAAGGACCATACGGTCATCTCTATAGATGCTGAAAAAGCATTTGA
>NW_007739420.1:0-1426 GCF_000696425.1 Galeopterus variegatus | reverse complement strand
TCGTTAAAGAGATTTTTCACATCCTTAGTTAGTTCAATTCCTAGGTATTTTATTTTTTTGGACCTTTTATTAACTGCTCTCCTTTCTTCTGTCCTCCACTTACAGGAGAATATACCATAAAAGTGGTTCATGCAGAGATGGATGTTGAAAATGCACCTGGGCATCAGTGTGGACTCAACCCGATCTCGGCCCCCTCTGTCTGCATCTCCACGTCTGGACAGCAAAAGCTGCTGGCCAGTGGCGACCACAGCCAGAGCCCCATGAGATCAGGGGCATTCCTTGCTCAGTGCTTGCTACGGGTGCGTTCCTTGCTTTATGCTTGCTAATAGAAGTACTTACCTGTTTTTGAGAGAAATCTCCTGGTTTTGAGAGAAATGTAAAGGACTTTTTTCTCAAGTTAAGATTCAGCTCATAAAAATGGAGTTTGGAAAAACTTCTGCAAATGCCGAATGTTTTGGTCAATTGACCTTTAACTGTATCAAGCAAATCCAAAGCCACAAATAAATTGGGAAAGAAGGTATACGCTTCACAAAAGATTTGTTGCCTAGCTAGGCACTCTCTTGTGGTGATTCTTTAAATAGAAAGCATTTCTGACACAAAACCATGGAAAGACATTCCGTGCTCTTAGATTGGAAGAATTAATACTGTGAAAATGTCCATACTACTGAAAATGATATACAGATTTAATGCAATCCCCATCATAATATCAATCACATTCTTCACAAAAATAGAGAAAAACAATCCTAACATTCATATGGAACAACAAAAAACCCCAAATAGCCAAAAAGATCTTGAGCAAAAAAATAAATAAGCTAATGGACCTCAAATTGTACTACAAAGGTATAGTAACCAAAACAACATGGTACTGGCATAAAAATAGACACTTGGACCAATGGAACTGAATAGAGAACCCAGAAATCAATCCACATACTTACAACCAACTGATCTTTGACAAAGGCACAAAGAACATGCATTAGGGAAAAAGCCTCTTCAATAAATGGTGCTGGGAAAACTGGACATCTGTATGTAGAAGAATGAAACTAGACCTACATCTCTCACCATATACCAAAGTCAACTCAAAATGGATTAAAAACTTAAATATAAGACCTGAAACTATAGAACTTCTAAAAGAAAACATAGGAGAAGCACTTCAGGAAGTAGGAGTGGACACAGACTTCATGAATATGACCCTAAAAGCACGGGCAACCAAAGGAAAAATAAACAAATGAGACTATATCAAACTAAGGAGCTTCTGCACAGCAAAAGAAACAATCAACTGAGTTAAAAGAAAACCAACAGAGTGGGAGAAAATATCTGCAAGATATACATCTGACAAAGGATTAATATCCAGAATATATAAGGAAGTCAAACAACTTTACAAGAAAAAAACAAGCCACCCAATTAAAAAATGGGCAAAAGAGCTAAG
>NW_007739419.1:35653-36587 GCF_000696425.1 Galeopterus variegatus | reverse complement strand
CAGCTAAAAATAAGCTCCTAGAAACCAGCGTTTGGAGGAGCCCAGCTCCTAAGCCTGCTCTAGAGCCCAGCGCAGACTCCAGCCCCTCCTTCCTCTCTCCTCCGTCTGCTGCTGAAACCCACCTGTCCCGCCGGGTCAAGGCAAGGCCACCTCCCCTGTGGGGCCTTCTGCGAGATCCCCCCTGCCCCTGTGCTCCACAGAGCTGGGGTTTGCTGCCTGCGGCGCGTTTATCCCTCCGTGCGTCCATTCACCCAGTGACCTGACACTGCATGGCACAACAAACCCTGCCGGGGGCAGCGTCGGGCAGGAGGAATTCCGTGGACAGTAAAGCAGGGAAGTGGGAAGGGAGCGGCTGGGCCTGCGCAGGCAGTGCCTGGCTGCTGCTTCATTCAGGGCGGCCGCGGAGGGCCAGGTGCCCGCCCAGGGCTGGGAGGTCTTGAGGGGGTGCCCGGCTCGGATCCCGTGAGAACTTGGGTCTCCACGGCCTCCGTCCAGTCAACAGTGCCTCTAGGGGGACATCGTCGCATGGCACAGCAGGCACCCCCACCCATGCCGGTGCCCTGCACTCCCCGTTTGCCTGTCTGGGGCGCTTTTCCTCCTGGCTGTGTGTCACGCCGGCGCTGGCTTTTCTCTGCGTCCCTGTCATTATTCCCCTGCACCGTGTGGACTGGGACTGAGCGGCGTCCTTTGCTGATTCACCGGGGGGGGAGGACAGAGAGGCTGGTGTGATGGGCACACTGGGTGTCCTGTGGCACCAGGAGAGGGGCACAATGGGCTGAGAAGCAGCAGCTTCCTGCACACGGAGGGCAGCTGAAACCTGAGTGCGGGGCGTCCCCGGGCCCGGCATCCACTGCTGGAAACTTCCAGGCTGCTCCGGGTGGGCAGAGCCTGCAGGTCCCTCCCCGCAACTCCTCCGGGACAGGAGGCAGCCGGG
>NW_007739419.1:32527-35219 GCF_000696425.1 Galeopterus variegatus | reverse complement strand
CCCCGCCCACTGCCACCGCCTGCCTCCTGCACCGTCTGCCTTGCACGGGAGCCCAGGACTGCACAGGGTCCTCACGGGGAAACGGAGGCTGCTGCCCCGCCGGCGGCACTCGCTAACCACGGGCCGAGGGTGATCATTTTGGGTCAGGGGTATTTTTCTTAACAAAACCTGTCATGATTGTGCTTCACTAGTTAGTCATGAATATGCTTTAAAATGACCTTACGATGTGATCACCGCCACTTCCAGACGGTGTCGGGGGCTCCGCCTTCTCTAGGGGACGCGGCCCAGTGGGAGCCAGGAGACCTCATCAAGAGGAGTGGGTGCCACATGGCTCAGGAGCCCCTGGGTCCCAGTGGATGGTCCTTGCTGACCAGAGCTGTGTCCCCGTCCTCTGCAGAGCTACTTCCCCCGAGGTGAGGGCAGCAGAGCCGGTGGCTCTCAGGGGCCATCATTATCCTGAACCAGAGCCAGGGTCCCTCCCTGCCAGGAGGAGGCTCATTTCTAGGAGAAACACGAAGGAATTCCAGGAGCAAGTGCCATCAGGGGCACCCCGTCATCCACACGGCACACCGCCCCAGGTGTCCCCTGGAGTAGGACAGGGTCAAAGACCCGTGGGTGGCCAGTGTCTTGATGGGCATGCATGGGGCGTCTGCCGATGCCACTGGGTTGTTCGGAGCCCAGGCAGCTGTGGCCCTCGTGGAGCAGTTTGAAGAGCCCCCAAGACCCTGTGTATTCAACCTGGAGGGAGCCAGGTGCCCGCAGTGCATCTGGCACTTGCACATCCAGACAGCCATGCGACAGCAGCGGTTACTGAGCCAGCGCTCGCCGGGAGCCTCAGGGCGCCTCACGGCCCCGCCTCTGGGTCTGGCAGTCACACGGCAGGCAGCCGACTCCAGGAAAGTCTGGAGAGGGCAGGGGAGGGGCGTGGTGGAGACCCTGAGCCTGACCCGCCGGGTTCTGGGGTGACGGTCACGCATGCTCACAGATGTGAAAACAGCATTTCTTCAGGCGTCGTCCCCACAGAAACTTGGAAAACCCCGGGGTGTCAACACAGGAGGATACGGAGAGCTCAGCCCATGTCAACGGTTCCAGGGAAGTCCCCGGCCTGGCCCACGTATCAGTTTCAATTTCCAGTGATCCCCCTGCCCAGGATTCTCAGAGGCACAAATGACAGAGCCGCAGGGCACTAGGCACGGGCTGCTGCTACGGTCACAAGGACACTGTCTTTAAAGAGTGACAGACACAGGAAGGCCCATCAGAGGCCAGGCGTTCAGGGTGACAGGAGAAGGGCACGCAGAGAGGACAGAGGACCGCGGCGGTTGGAATCCCGGGGCTGCGGAGGCAGAAAGGCCGTTCTGTTGGTGGCTCTGTAGACACGTTCGACCCTGACCGCCTCGCCTGATTTGGGGTTGGGCGGCAGGGCTTGCAGGAAAGTCTCCCGACCTCGGTTAGTAGCAAGCGTCGCCCTGAGCCACACTGGACTTGGGGAGCTCAGGAAAGAGGAGAGAAAGAGGAAGCGTCAGCCCAGGGCCAGCACCATCTCGCAGTGTCCCCTGCAGCTCTGGCTTCCGATCGTATGGACGACACGTGCTCAACAAACACAGTTCAAGCTGTGCTGACATAAGAAAAGAGCTGCGCGTGCTCCTGCTGCTTAAACATGAGCACAGTCCACACACTGGAAACCGTCCTCTGCGCACACGCAGAACCGAGGGGCCTGGCACGGGGTTTTTCTTCGTCGCAGGCAGGCGCTTTGACATCGTTGGTTGGTTGGTCGCTCACTGGGCTTCTCCGCTCCCGGCGCCAGGTGCCCAGAGCCGGGGCCTGGGAGGTCCTCCTGTGCTCACGCGTGGACACGGAGGCCTGGGTGAGGGGGGGTTGCTTTACAGAAACACAGTCATGTTAGAGACACTTCTCCTGGGGCTGTCCTCACTGTGTTTAAGTATTTCCTTTCCTTCGTGCAACACATCGATTTTCCTGAAATGGCTGCTGAATCTCTCGACGTCTCTTCACCCCCTGCCGGTGAGCGTCGTGGTTTCCTAGTTACTCTGAGCATGTCAGGCTATGTCTCTATGTGTTGCTGCCTGTCCCTTCGTGTCCTGATACTGAGCAGCCCACGGTCCCTGGATCTGCATATTAGGGTGTCAGGAGCACGCTCCGGGACACGGGAACGTGAAAAGCTCCTGACTCAGTTTGTGACGCCCGTATAACTTCAATTTTAAAAAACAGACCTGTGAAGGATAATATAAAAAATAAATGTACGGTCTGATTTATTACGATGGATGAAAATTTCTCAAAGACTTCACCTGAGACCTGTATCATTTATTTGGGAACATTGTAAAGAAATGAGTGACCCAGTTGACTCTTTCGTAAGTGAGACTTTGTGATTTTCCCTGGAAAGAGAACACAAAGCCTGCCCCGGCCACCGCAGTGAGTGCTGTGCCGGCTGCCTGTCCCCGCTGGAGCATCAGAGGGAGAAGCCCGCACTCCAGGGTGCAGCCAGATGCTGAATTTCATGCAGCCACCTGACCGTGCCATGGGGTGCCCAGATCAGACATTGTTTCTGGGGGTGTCTGAGAGGGTGTTTCCAGATGGGATCAGCAGCTGCCTGGGGGCCCTCCCCAGTGGAGGTGCCACCATCCGGTCCTCTGCGGGTCTGACAGATCACCAGGCAGAGAAATGATCCGGACAGCTA
>NW_007739419.1:29561-31840 GCF_000696425.1 Galeopterus variegatus | reverse complement strand
GGAAAAAAAAAAAAAAAAAGATAATACAAATATTTCCATAAACTTTTTGAAGACCCCTCATGTATATACAAGTAGATAGACAGGTGATAGGCAGACATATTTTAAAGTATTTACGCGCGTGCATATAGTTGCACGTACAGAAGTATGCATTTTTCTGTGTATAGCAATGTTGTTTTATATGTATAACCATACATGTTAGTTTTGGAACAAGGTGTGCGTGCATGTGTGTGTAGATAGAAAGACAAGTACATGACACCCACACGCTGACTCTCCTCAAGTTTTGGCCCCCAGCAAGTCTGCAAAGCACCCCCACAGGTGGGGGTGGTGACCAGAGGGCCTGGCTTTTGTTCTGGGAACGGCAGCAGGGCTGGAAGTCGGGCATAGAGACCCCAAATATTACCCACGCCTGCCCTGGGTGCGTCTCAGTCGTTTTATAATTTACATTTTGCAGCATGTCAACTGCAAAGGCTGCCATTCCTGAGATCAGGCCATGACCCAGGGTGACCATTGGCCAGGACGGCTCGTGTGACCCCCACCCGTGTGCTGACCTGCTGAGGGCACTCTGCACGACAGTGACTCCCCATACACCCCCAACTCACCACCAGAGCACGCGCACCCGCGGGCTCCATCTCAACCTGCGAGGCCCCCGGAGCAGCCCCATCAGAACAAGACGTGCGTTCTTGTGCCACCAGTAACACGATCTTGAAGGCAGCGAGCGAGCCCGGGAGGCACACCGGCTGCCCTCCAGATGTCTGTGCCGCCAACAACCGCGCACCGGGAGCCAGAAGATGCCACCAGGGACAGCGGCAGAACAGAAGGCAGCTCGTCTTTCCTGAGACTGAACAGATGCCCGGCACCCGTGTCACCAAGCCCATATAAAAGTGAGTGACAGGCGAGATCAAGACGTTCGCTCCGGAGACCACACACCGAGGACACACGCGATCAAGACGCTCTCAGGAGGAGCCACCGACGCGGCTGGGAGAGGATCTGAAAAGTAAGCGCTTTGTGATATGACAGACTGCATCGTCCTTGCTTGGGAAGGACACTGGTCCTGAGTGTGGGAGTCCCAGTGTGAGTCCCATGCATGGGAAACTGGGTCCAGCCTACGGGCCGGTGCAGCCCCCCGCATTCCGTTGGGGGACTTTGTTCATAACTTTGTCCCGCTCGGACTTCAAGGAAAGGCCCCTGGGGGAGAACGAGCCAGGGTGGCGCCCTCCCCGCCCGGACCCCGCGTCTGGCGTCCGTGTCCACTCCAGCCTCTGCGGTTCTCTGCTTTTCTCTTCCTCTGCTTGTTTCTTAGTTTTTACCTCCCGAGGGTTGAAGGGGCTGAACTCTGGTGCCCGCGCTTCCCCCTGAGCCCCTGCACGGGTCAGCGCGGCATCCCTGCTCTGACATGTGCTCAATTCGTCACTCAGCGTGAGTGACTCTGAGGCCCACCCCAGTCTCACTCGGGACCCGCTGTCAGCAGCTGTGACCAGACGCTCGGCAGCCGTGTCAGCGGGTCCCACCCTCCGAACAGGTTGAATGTTTCATTCACTTAACTCACTGGCTGCTTCATCCAGCACAGGCAGGTACCGCGGATTTCAGTCCCTTTATGATAAATGCTGCCTCTTTAAGTTTCCAGAACAAAGGGCAGGGCGTCGATGCTTGATGTCTGTGGATCTATGGAGGCAGCTCCCAGAAAAGCCTTTGTCCTCATGACTCCCTCCATGCTCGCGTCCTGACACGCCACAGTCCCCACAGCCCTTCACCGGCTCCTGAGGCTGGATGGCCCCGCAGTGGTCACACCGGCAGTGAGTGCCTTGGTTTCCCTCCTCGGGCCACACTCCTGCCACCCATGTTGTTCCCCATCCAGAGGGAGCCAGTAAAGGGAGACACATCCCCCAGGCCAGGCCTCGGGGACACCGGTGCTGCGCTGAGACACAGGGGAGTGTGGGGGCTGGGGGCACGAGGCCCGGCTAGCCTGGCCCTTGTGACTGCAGCCCCTCTGGTGTGGGAAAGTGTAAAGAAAAGGCCAACAAATCACAGCGATCGATGTCCTCCAGTGACACAAGCACCTGTGAGCACACTGGACTGCGCAATTCTGAAAGATGACTTGTACTGAGACTGGACCGTGGTGATCAGCTTAAATAGGCCCACTTGGGGCCGGCCCGGTGGCGCACTGGATAGTGCGCCGCTTGGGAAGCGCAGCGGCGCTCCCGTCCGAGGGTTCGGATCCCACATACAGACCGGCTCCCGCTCACTGGCTGAGCGAGGCGCGGGAGCAACACCGAGGGTTG
>NW_007739419.1:22403-29551 GCF_000696425.1 Galeopterus variegatus | reverse complement strand
ACTGTGCATTCTCTCTTCTCTAAGATAACGTAGGGGACGTTTTGCTCAGAAAGTAACCCCTATGAACTCTTGCATCATTGCTATCGATTTTTCTTTTTTCTTTTTATTTATTTATTTATTTTTTTATTTTTTGTCCTTTTTGAGACTGGCCACACCACCCTCAGCCAGTGAGCACTGTGAGCGCACCGGTCATCCCTATATAGGATCTGAACCTGCGGCGGGAGTGCTGCTGCTCTCCTAGTGCTGCACTCTCCCGAGTGCGCCACGGGCTCGGCCCTGCTATCGATTTTTCTGATTACAAAAGGGTAGAGGGAAGATTTGGAGGAAGAGAATCTTACACTGTGAAAATGAGAACATTCCCTGTCGTTTTGGCCTCGGTTTTAATTTAGTGTTTGTATACACAAAGACAGGCGCCTTGGTTTTAATTTAGTGTTTGTATACACGAAGACAGGCATGGGTAAAATAATGACACAGGAGTTGACAATAAGAGCCTCCTTGGGTAAAATAAGCATGAACTACAATGGACAATGGAACTTACCTATATTTCTTATTGAAAAATAGATTGTGATAGTAAATTGTAACATCTTTACAAAACTAAAAATGGTTGTACTTAAAATTTGACCCTGAGGTCCCTTCATTCACTCACTCATTCCTGTCCCCTCGTTCCTTCATTCACTCACTCATTCCTGTCCCCTCGTTCCTTCATTCACTCACTCATTCCTGTCCCCTCGTTCCTTCATTCACTCACTCATTCCTGTCCCCTCGTTCCTTCATTCACTCACTCATTCCTGTCCCCTCGTTCCTTCATTCACTCACTCATTCCTGTCCCCTCGTTCCTTCATTCACTCACTCATTCCTGTCCCCTCGTTCCTTCATTCACTCACTCATTCCTGTCCCCTCGTTCCTTCATTCACTCACTCATTCCTGTCCCCTCGTTCCTTCATTCACTCACTCATTCCTGTCCCCTCGTTCCTTCATTCACTCACTCATTCCTGTCCCCTCGTTCCTTCATTCACTCACTCATTCCTGTCCCCTCGTTCCTTCATTCACTCACTCATTCCTGTCCCCTCGTTCCTTCATTCACTCACTCATTCCTGTCCCCTCGTTCCTTCATTCACTCACTCATTCCTGTCCCCTCGTTCCTTCATTCACTCACTCATTCCTGTCCCCTCGTTCCTTCATTCACTCACTCATTCCTGTCCCCTCGTTCCTTCATTCACTCACTCATTCCTGTCCCCTCGTTCCTTCATTCACTCACTCATTCCTGTCCCCTCGTTCCTTCATTCACTCACTCATTCCTGTCCCCTCGTTCCTTCATTCACTCACTCATTCCTGTCCCCTCGTTCCTTCATTCACTCACTCATTCCTGTCCCCTCGTTCCTTCATTCACTCACTCATTCCTGTCCCCTCGTTCCTTCATTCACTCACTCATTCCTGTCCCCTCGTTCCTTCATTCACTCACTCATTCCTGTCCCCTCGTTCCTTCATTCACTCACTCATTCCTGTCCCCTCGTTCCTTCATTCACTCACTCATTCCTGTCCCCTCGTTCCTTCATTCACTCACTCATTCCTGTCCCCTCGTTCCTTCATTCACTCACTCATTCCTGTCCCCTCGTTCCTTCATTCACTCACTCATTCCTGTCCCCTCGTTCCTTCATTCACTCACTCATTCCTGTCCCCTCGTTCCTTCATTCACTCACTCATTCCTGTCCCCTCGTTCCTTCATTCACTCACTCATTCCTGTCCCCTCGTTCCTTCATTCACTCACTCATTCCTGTCCCCTCGTTCCTTCATTCACTCACTCATTCCTGTCCCCTCGTTCCTTCATTCACTCACTCATTCCTGTCCCCTCGTTCCTTCATTCACTCACTCATTCCTGTCCCCTCGTTCCTTCATTCACTCACTCATTCCTGTCCCCTCGTTCCTTCATTCACTCACTCATTCCTGTCCCCTCGTTCCTTCATTCACTCACTCATTCCTGTCCCCTCGTTCCTTCATTCACTCACTCATTCCTGTCCCCTCGTTCCTTCATTCACTCACTCATTCCTGTCCCCTCGTTCCTTCATTCACTCACTCATTCCTGTCCCCTCGTTCCTTCATTCATTCACTCATTCCTGTCCCCTCATTCCTTCTTTCATTCACTCATTCTTGTCCCGGTTCATGCAGGAGATGTTTGCTGCTCAGCCCCGGCCCGCTGTCCCGATGCGAGGTGCCTGCGTTCCCCAGCTGAGGAATGAGGGGACGGGTCCCCACAGCCAGAGAGGAGGGGGCACAGGCAGCTCAGGAGGGGCAGGGGTGGTTTGAACCGGGTGGTCTGGGGTGGCCACTCTCCCACCAAATCTTCATGTTCAGGAGCTGCCAAGGAGAGTCTGGGGACCAAGCTTTCAGACACGGCCATCAGGTGGAAGGCAGCAGAGCGAGGTCCAGAGGAGACCACACGGGGACCGGCCAGGCCCGGGGCTCCTGTCACACTGTGAAGGTTTCTAGCCTCTCCTCTTGGCTTCTGAACCATCTCGTCCTGGCGGGCACAACTGTCAAGGCCCAGCCTTAAGCCCTGACTGGCCATGAAGGCGGTCACCGTGGAGCCAGAGGAATGGGTCAGATGGAGGTGGCATCGCGACATTCAGTCAAACGCAGGCGAGTGGGAGGATGAGAGGGATGGGGCGGGGATGACGCAGGACGGCCCGGAGCCCGTGGGCAGGAGGGTGGCGGGGCCCCTGCGCTCGCTCCCCACCACCCCTGTCACACACCTCGGCCACCAGCAGGCAGCCCCAGGTCCCTGCACAGGGCTCCCCCCGAGTCTCCTCAGGAACGAGTGCAGAAAATAGCTGCACGGCCACATGACACTGGCCAGGAGTGACTTCAGCAGAGGCTGTTGGCAAACATGAACTTAGAACTCCTCCTTTCACCACTTGGACACCAAACACACTTAAGGTGTGACAGTCAGAGGTGCCTGCATGACCTCGCAACCACCCTGTGGGCTTCCTCCGCACCCCCATTGCCTCCATCCACACAGCACCCGAGAGTGACAAGCTCCTTGGCCAGGCCGCAGCCCTCAAGGAGGGCTGACACGTGGCTGACACGTGGCCTGACCGTCCCCATGCGGAGCTGCGAAAGGCCCACAGATGCCTGCTGTGGGTGCTGTCACCTCACCTCGCCCCTGCTGGGCGTGCTGCCTCATCTAGCCAAGCCGTGGGACGCTCCTGCCTGTGCCACCTTCTCCCTTGTCAGAGCCACCTCTGCCCATTCATCTCTACAGCGATGTCTAATGAAAAGTAACTCTGGAAATTCTCTGCGTGCGTGGAGGGTGTTATAATGAGAAGGCATTTGGGACAAGCCAAGCCTACGTAAAGCAGATTCACAGCTGTCAAACTCTCCCAGCAGGAGAGCCACAGGGCACGTGGTGCCCCCTCCACCCCTGCCACCCTCATGGTGAGACTCAGTGCAAACCCGGGTGGGCTGTGACTCAGCAAGATGACCAAGGCCCAGATTCAAGAAAACCTAAAATGCCAGTGCTCAGGTGTGGTGACAAATTAGGTCATTGGCTCGGGATCTCTGAGTGGGGCCCCAGGTGGGTGTTTTTTAAGGGCTCCCAAGGTGGTCCTGATGCTCTGCTAGGACTGAGAGCCCCCGACAGCACACTGAGCCTGTGGCACTGTCCCCCAGACCCCGTCTTATGAAAGTCCATTACAAAGACACCCGCAAAAGGTTTGGGGCCTGAGGACACCACGCAGAGGCCATAGGCATCAAAACTGTCTGTACGGTGGGAGCTCCGTGTGTGTCATGCCACGGTCGGCCAGGAGGACACAGGTTAACAGTTCATTAATTGTGGGCTTATGGTAGGACCGACTGTGCTGGCCTCTTCCTTCTGGGTCCCCACTTTTCACCAGCAGCAGACACACCTCTACTTATTTATGTCTCAGACTAGTCAATGGAATTCGATTTTATGATCAGAAAACAACACATAAAAAATCTCGTAGGACACGAAGCCACAGAAACAAAAGGAAAAATCAGGACGTTGTGTGATTCAAGTCCTGTTTCAACACTGGTCTCAGCATGAACGGGGTTCCCGTGGCTGCTGTTGGGGACCTGGCGATAGCAGCTGCGACGCTGTGGTTTCCCTGGTGATCTCACCCAGGCCGACGCCGTCTCTCCTTCCACAGCTCGTACCCAGGCCACCGCATTTGTTCTCAACCTTTCAGAAGCACTTGGTAACACATTTAGGAAACAGAACCCTCCACACGGCTTGGTTTTCTTGCTGCAGCAGCATTTAGTTTCCACCAGTCCCTTCTGCATTCACAGGGAGCTGCTCACTTGTCATTCACTCCGCAAACCATGTGACTGTCCAGCTGTCTGCGCCCTGCAAGGCCTGGCATCACAGAGGGTCTGGGGAGGCAGGTGAGGGGGGCCCTTGGAGCCTGGAGCAGAGCCCTGCATGGGGTGGTGGGCGAGGCTGGGGTCTCGGAGTCCAGCCTGGATGGGAGAACTGGACGTCTCTCCGGGGACACATTCTCGGGGCCACTGAGGGGTCTCCTCTCCCACATCCTCAACGCTGGTATAAGGTCTGGAGCCCCGATTGCTGCAGACTTTCTTGGTCCCTGCGTAGAGCCTGTCTCAGGTGGGCCACTGCCCCACCCTCGTGTGCGAGCCCAGTGAGGACAGCCAGCTCCACGTGTCAGGCTGAGGACTGGTGTCAGGGCTGTGATCACAGACTGAGGGCTGTGATCACAGCCCTGCGGGTGGTTCAGGCCTGAGTCTTCCCACGTGCCCCCGGCAGGGCGCTGCCAGGCAGGCAGCTCACTTGGTGGGTGTGGATGGAGCTGCCACCCGCCTGGGCCCGTGGCCGTCCTGCAGGGCCTGCGTGTGCTGTGGCCGTCCCCTCTGCCCGTCCTCCTCGCCTCTTCCTTTTAAATTTGATCAAGTGTGTTGGAGATTTACAATGTGACGTCATGGGACACAGAGACAGTGAGACGGTCACTATGGTGAAGCAGACTGACGTATCGTCACCTCACGTGGTTACTTCTGTTGTGTGACAACAGCAGCCGAAATCCACCTTTTAACAAAAATCCCAGCACAAAACGATGTCCCCGGCCACGGTCCACACGCCGCACACTAGAGCTATAGCACCCCTGGCTGTCCTCACCTCTGCCGACGTCCGTCTGTCCTCCTCATCCAAATCCGCACAGGTTCAGGGCTGGTGCTCTAGGGTCACACATGACCAGGTGACTTACAGTTATTTTCAAGTGATCCTGCAGCAGTGGCTCCTGCGCATCCTGCCGAGTCGGGGCCTGGTGTCCGCTCCCTCCGGGTGATGGTGAATCGGCGCTCGCAGCACGGCCGCCACTCTGTGCCCTTCTGGCTTCCCCAGCGTCTCCCGGGCACCGCCCTCCTGCCTCCCTGTGATGCGGCCACAGGAGAACTCTGCTCCCGGGTTGCTTCCGTGCAGACGACCACAGGCTGTTCATCCTCACGCTTGAAACTGCTTCCCACTGGCTCATCTGTGCCACCTCGTTGGGTTTTCTGCCACTGTGCTGTGGGAAGACACTGGGCACAGGGGCATGTCCTGTGCGTAAAGAGCCCAGGGATGGGGCAGGCACTGGCACCCATGTGGTCACACCTGCCCTGTGACACCTGTCCTCGTTTGTCATGGGTGACCTCAAGAGTCCGCACCTTCCTACAAAACGCGAGTGACTCCTCGTGGGCAGCCCCAGCGAGCACGTCTCTGTGTCTACAGGGTGTCCGCTGTTCCCAGCACTTTTCTTCCAACTCTTCAGTTAACCGTGACCAGCTCTGCTGCTGGGCCCTCTGAGAAGTCACCCTTGTTGCTGCACCCAGGGGGGCCGGCGCTGTGCTCCAGCCACCACGAACCAGCCACTTCTCTCCAGAGGTGTCCCTCCGTGTGCTGAGTCGGCAGAGCACAGGTGACTGCTGAGCTGCATCCCCACGGCGGGGTCTGTGGCGAGTCCAGGACTTCAGCAAACTGACCTGTCGGCTCCCTGACAAGTGAGGAGGCCCTGGAGCCAGGAGCCTGGTGACGGCTCTCATTTACACCACGGCCAGTGACCGAAAGGGCTCGGACTCTAAGCGGGAAGAACGTCCACAATTCGGGCTGAACGTCTGCAGTCCAGGCTCCGCGTGTGGCNTGATTACGTGAAAAGTAAAATTATTGCTTTTGAATGCTGGGAAAGAAAACAGAAGAAAGCATGATTTATAAACAAACTTCATAAGGAAATATGTAGCTTAATCCTGAAAATGTAAGTGTAAATAAGATTTCTTTCATCTCGATTCATAGTTATTACAAGTATGTGGTGAGTTATGGCTAATAAATTGGGGTTGTTCATGAATCTTCCTTTGGCTGTTCCTCCTCTTCATTTCAAATCAGATAGTCTTGNTTTTCCTGGGTCTCCAGCTTGCAGGTGGCAGATCTTGTGACTTCTCAGCCTCCATAACCACGTGAGCCAATTCCTCATAAAAAATAAATTCCTCTCAATATCAAGTGTGTGTGTGTGTGTGTGTGTGTGTGTGTACACCCTACGGGTTCTGTTTCTCTGGAGAACCCTGACTAACGCAAAGCCTGATCACCCCAAATTGGCCATGCAGGCCACCCCTGGGGCAGGGACACCTGTCTGTAAAGACCACACGTCACCCAAGCTCACTGTACAGGAGGGGACGGTGGGCTGGTGTGCCTGCTGACACCTTGGCTGTGCAGTGACTATCCTGGGGGGACCTGTCTACATGTACACTTATGCTGTTATATATATTATTTTTTAAATAAGGCATATGTACAAACAGCTAAATAGATACTTTAGATAAGTGTAAATATATAGTTATATGTATAAGATATATATTTCTGTATATAGTTATATAATATATAGCTATATATTATTTTTATACAAGATATACATATGAGGGTACTTCAAAAACTTCATGGAAAAATAGAATTAAAAGATAATACAAATATTTCCATGAACTTTTTGAAGACCCCTCATGTATATACAAGTAGATAGACAGGTGATAGGCAGACATATTTTAAAGTATTTATGCGTGTGTATATAGTTGCACGTACAGAAGTATGCATTTTTCTGTATATAGCAATGTTGTTTTATATGTATAACCATACATGTTAGTTTTGGAACAAGGTGTGCGTG
>NW_007739419.1:17644-22222 GCF_000696425.1 Galeopterus variegatus | reverse complement strand
TTCCAACTCTTCAGTTAACCGTGACCAGCTCTGCTGCTGGGCCCTCTGAGAAGTCACCCTTGTTGCTGCACCCAGGGGGGCCGGCGCTGTGCTCCAGCCACCACGAACCAGCCACTTCTCTCCAGAGGTGTCCCTCCGTGTGCTGAGTCGGCAGAGCACAGGTGACTGCTGAGCTGCATCCCCACGGCGGGGTCTGTGGCGAGTCCAGGACTTCAGCAAACTGACCTGTCGGCTCCCTGACAAGTGAGGAGGCCCTGGAGCCAGGAGCCTGGTGACGGCTCTCATTTACACCACGGCCAGTGACCGAAAGGGCTCGGACTCTAAGCGGGAAGAACGTCCACAATTCGGGCTGAACGTCTGCAGTCCAGGCTCCGCGTGTGGCCGGCACCAAACACCAGCTCCTGTGTGCCCAGGAGACACTCACGAAGCGACCCTGCCTAGGCGTCTGCCGCAGGCCTGCCTCTGTTTTCAGGGACAGCTCGGGCACAGCACGCAACATGCGAGTTCAGCGTGGTTTTCCAGTGCAAAGCGTGAGGTGTGGACGAACGCAGATGTTCTCTGTCGTTGCCAATGAAGACGCGGCTTATAAGGACGGAGCCTCTTGCTCTGGAGGTGTGTTCACCCCGGCAGGGGCGGTGCAGACACAGCAGGAGTCCCGGCCGCAGCTGCTTGCTGCTCTCTGGAGCCTCGCACGTGAGCCTCGCCTGTACAAGGCCCCCGTGAGCTGCACGAGAGCCTGCCGGGGCGGTGCAAGGACATCACTGCCGTGCAGTCCATTGCTAGACCTCGCGCTCGGGGCTCAGTGTTCTGCTCTCACCATCCAGAAACTTTTAATCATGTTATCTTTGAACTTGTGACCGCTCTCCATCTGATGCGGGGCTGTACCCACGTCAGCGGGCGGTGGGGGGCCTGCAGGAGGCCTTGCTGCTCACCCCAGGGGCTCGCAGTGGCAGATCCTCAGCTCCACGGCAGCTGTGAGCAGCTCCCGAGGGCCAGCAGGGGCGGCACCCACAGTCTGTGTCCTAAGAGGTCATCCGTTTCAGCCCACGGAATCGCTCTCCCACCACAAGTGCACATGCACCACACACACATGCACATGAGCACATGCACACACATGCAACATGTATAAATGCGTGCATATGGTGTGCCAGCACACATGCTCACACAGGCACACACAATCACACACGGGCACACACCCACACGTGCTTGTGTCATATCTCAGGCACCTGTGCAAGAGCATAGCAAGGCTGGCTGGAGCGATGCTGGAACCCAGTAAGTACCCTGATGCAGCCCCACGTGAGCTGGGCGCTCACTGGAGCTCCTGCAGCACGTGACAGCCCCAAGAGGGAGGTGCTAGGGAGGGGGTTCTGGATTGGCTGGTTGTGTTTGCAAACTGCCCCCTCCCCGGGAGTGGGACTCCTGCCCCGGAGCTGAGGGGACAACAGGAGAGGCCGGCAGCTGGGTGAGGTCACTCAGGCGTGTCACTGGCGTCCAGAATGAGGTGTATCTGGGGCAGTGTCTGGGTGGATGTTAAAGCATCAAGTTCATAGAAGCCAGACTGTGGTTCTCACACCAGGGACCACACACTGGGGTCTCAAACAGCAGGAGTTTATTCTCTCACATCCTGGAGGCTGGAAGTCTGAGATGAAGGTGTCGCAGGGCTGGCTCCTGCTGGGGCCTCTCTCCCTGGTGTGTAGACGGCGTCTTCTCCCTGTGGCCTCACATGGTCGTCCCTGTGCATGTATCTATTTCCTAATTTCCCCATTTTAACTGGACTACAGTCATACTACATTAGTGTCCAACCAGTGACCTCGTTTAACCTTAATTGCCCTCTTCAGGGACCCTGTCTCCAAACACGGTCACATTCTGAGGGAACTGGGATTGGGGCGTCATCACATGGGCTGGAGAATAGACTCGGGCTCCACCCAGAGAAGACCCACCCCGGCTGATGACAGACGACCTGCTCCCAAACACGAGAAAGTGTTTCAAATGCATCATTATTTAAGTTCTGAGATGCCCAAAGGCCCACAATGGAACTCGCCCTCAGTTCCTGCTTCTACCACCCTAGAGACGGTTCCAGAGGCCGAGTGGGCAGGACGCTGATGGCTTCGCCTCTGAGACGGTGCCAGGTCCCGGGCTCCCTCCCACTCCACGGTGCTGGGGAAGGCAGGGGACATCCCGCCGCGTGGGGCTGACTCGACGTGCTGGTTGTGGATTTCCCACCACAAATGGCATAAAATGCCTGAGTTCTTGTAAATTTCTCTTCTTCCAGGAGATGAGTAGGAGACATACCTGGAGGCGCCCCGGAAGGGTGGACTACGACACAAGCTGGGTAAAGGTGTTTTGGGAGAAAAAAATCCAACATCATGCAAAACGGCAGGACAGCGAGGACAGGAGGGTCCGCAGCAGCGCCCTGAGCAAGTGACTGCGGCTGGGCAGGGGCAGCGGGGCTGTGGGAGCCGGGCACACACCGGCCAGGGCCGGAGCGCAGCTGCTAACGGGCGCCCAGGGCTGAGCCCACGGCTCTGGCCCCGCCATGGACCCCTCTCACATCCAGTGCTGGCCCAGAGGCAGAACCCAAGGGAAACACGGCTTTAGAATCATGTATGAACCAGAGTGGAGCAGAGGCACACGCCACGGCAAGGGCACCCACACTCTTCCACCCACACCCCAGCACCCAAATCAGCCTCCCCCCACACCCCAGCACCCACACCCTCTCCACACGCCCCAGCAACCACACCCTCCCCCTACACCCCAGCACCCACACCTTCCCCCACATCCCAGCAACCACACCCCTCCCCCACACCCCAGCACCCACATCTGCCTTTTTCACTCCCATCCCAGCCCTCCCTGGGGCTCCCAGGACGTTTTCAGGGCGGCCTGTCTGGATTTGGTGTGATCTGACAGTTGCCACAACTGATGAGCAGGAGCACATGTGCTCATTGTCCCCCTCAGCAGACAGTCACTGGTTGGGGACATAGAGCTGACCCCTTTCTTCCTGCCCTGGTTGAGGTCTGGGGTTCTGGGCACTGAGGTGCGTCCTCCTGTGCCCTGGAGCTGACCACTGAGTAGCCGCTCCTCGGGGACAGCTGAGTGGGCAGATTAGCACATAATTTGCGCCTTGACCCAGACTCCATATTGCCAGAAACTTTCAGAGCGTCTGGGCGGGCTTCACAGCCTGGTCCCCAAATAACACGGGCCGCTGCTGCCCTGACAGCCAGGGTTAGAAGCGGGGATTCCTCACGGCCAGGGTGGGACCATGCTTGGTACTGACCTTGCTGGTCATTGGGGGTCTGGCTGGGGTGTTGAGCACTCACCCTGCCTGGTGTCCTCTGGCTCAGACATGTGCTGCCATCCCAGGAGACAGAGCCAGGCCCTTCCTCAGCATGACGAGGTCCCTGCAGGGCTTGGGCACCCACCCCACTCAACCATCCAAGGCCAAGCACAGACCAGAAGCTGAAGGAGGCAGCAGCCATTGCCCAGTGGGCATGCGCGGCTTGGCCAGGCCCTTCCCACCCCCAGGTGCATGTGTGGGCCTGAGCTCACGACACACCACCTTCCAGCACAGCTGAGACAGGCAGGTGGCTGGTGGCAGGGCCTCAGCAAGGCAGGCTCCAGGGCATCCGTGAGGTCTGTGTCCAGTCGTCCTGAGCACACGATCCCACCACAATAGACCTGGGTGAGTTTGCAACATGGAAGACAAGAGCAGTGACAGTCCGAGCCATTGCTCAGTCTCTCTGGGGCTTGGAAGTTTCCAGAAGCCAGGCTGCTTCCCGGAAGCAAAGTGCTTCCCTCTCCAATGGCGAGGGTCCTGAATAAGACCCTCCCTGGGTGGGCAGCGCCCAGAGCAGAGGCCGTTCTCCAAGCCCCCAGGTCCTTCTGGGACGCAGCAAGGTTGCCACTAGTGGCTGGGCACAGACACTGTGACCCCCCAGGCAGGAGGCCATACTAACACATGTGTCCAGGTGCTGAGAGATGCAGCTTGGCTGTCACTAGGATCCCAAGAAGTTGACTCACAGTGCCGCAATTATCACCCTGCCTTCAGGCTCCGTGAGGAGTGGGCGCAGATGCTGGAGAGAAGGAACCGGCTGCTGCAGAGCCCCAAGGAGGTACTCAAGCAGCCGTCCCTGCTGCTCATCACGTCCCTGCACACCCAGGACAAGATGGTGGCCTGAGGCCCCATGGGGTCTCAGGAGGGGCTGTGTGGGCTTCCAGTGGGCCAGCAAGAAAGACCATTTTGGTCTCCTTTTGCAAGGGCATATAGTGGGAAAACTGAGAAGTAAGTAGTGGAGGCTGGAACCTGGGATAAGAGGGTGGAGGGGTTAGGGACAAGGGCATGGATAGGGATTACGGCGGAATTGATTGAATGGAGATCTTGGACCAATCGATAGGAGCCATTTGGCTTTTTTACAGCCAGTACGGGAGTATTGAAAGGCGATTGAGTGGGGTGGAGGTATCCCTTCCTGAGAAGGTCCTCGACAATGGGTTGGAGTCCGCGACGCGCTGTGGTGCTGAGGGGGTAACTGAGACTGACATATATTTGGAGGGATCTTTTAGCCGAATTGTTATGGGAACGCA
>NW_007739419.1:15894-16924 GCF_000696425.1 Galeopterus variegatus | reverse complement strand
AATTCCTTTTAGACCTGTGTCTAAGAGGAAGGAAATAGGATAACCATCTACAATAATAGTTACCCTGGGTTCACTTTTTGTGATGTTAGTGGTCGAGAAGGACACAGGGCCCCTTCAATCCTCCTCAGCCAGTCCCACTAAAGGTGTTTGAGATGCCCAGGATGGCTGGGGTTTGGTTGGCCAACCTCCCCTTCAGGTGAGTGGGCAATTGGAGCCCCAATGTCCCCTTTTTTGGCACTTGGGGCATGGAGTGGTGGGTGGTCTGGGCGAGGGGCAGGTCCGTGACCAGTGACCTTCTTTCCCACATTTGAAGCATGCCCCAGGGGGGATTTTGGAGGTGGAGGGCCCAGAAAAGTGTCCAGGAGACAGTCTGATTATCTGGGCCAACATCTGAAAATTGGCCGGGTCAGCCTTTTGTTTTCGTCTTCTTTTTCCTCCTCCCTATTGTGGAAAACCTTAAAGGCCACTGATAAGATCTCGGTCTGTGGAGTAGCGGGGCCCTGTTCCAGTTTTTTTTATTTAGTTCTAATGTCGGGGTAGGCTTGAGCCAAAAAGTATGTCATGAGGACATGGTGTCCCTCCTCCAAGGAGGGATCCAGGTTGGTGTATTGCTGGAGAGCCTGAGTTAGTTGATTGAGGAACTCGGATGGAGTTTCCCCCTATTTTTGGAGAATTTCTTGGACCTTTTGGAAATTAACAACTTTGCAGGCAGCTTTTTAAAGACCTGCTATTAGGCAGGAGGCAAATTGGTCTCATGCCTGAATACCCTGGATTGTATTATAATCCCAATGTGGATCCTGCTCGGGAACTGCATGTGGGCCGGTTGGGAATGCGGGATTAACGCGATGGTTTTCATCTGCATGAGCTTGGGCCACATCCCAGACATGGCGGCGCTCTTCAGGAAGGAGGGTGTTAGCCAGTAGCATGTAAATGTCATGGTGGCTGAGACTGTAGGCCTGGAGAACCCACTGGAATTCCTTAATGTAAGTGGTAGGATCGGTGGTAAATGATCCTAATTTTCTCTCTAATT
>NW_007739419.1:3243-14558 GCF_000696425.1 Galeopterus variegatus | reverse complement strand
GAGGGAAAGACACAAATATAGAGGGCATCCCCACCTATATTCTGTCAGTCCCAGAGGTTCGCAGAGGAACCAGGAGGGAGGAGGATAGAAGTCATCACTTTACCCTCCATCACCTTGGCGAGGGCAAGTGCCTGGAAGCTCGAAGGAACCCGGCATGAAGAGGTGAAGCCTTTATGAGGCGGATTGGGTCATGAAGGCTCTGTCCTCATTAATGGGTTAATGGGTTAGCATGAGAGTGGGTTAGTTGTCAGATTGCGTCATGAAGGCTCTGTCCTCATTAATGGGTTAATGGATTAGCATGAGAGTCTGCTGTACCGTACACCTGAAGGCCGTGGTGGGGTGTATTCTCTGTCTTAGGGCCAGGTGTCAGAGGGATACCAGATGATTACAATAGCCCAGCCTAAGATGGCGCCCCCGGAGAGAGACTTACATTTAGGTGAGCCGGTGGTGGGTGCGGAGAGCCAGTGCCGGAGAAAATGGACAAGGGCGAAGCGTCAGCAGCGGGAACCGCTGAGAGAGTGAAGGAGGTCCGAGAAGGAGTCCCCTCGGATAAAGGGTGAGCTCCTCCTGGGTTTCGGCACCAATGAAAGAATGACAGGACCTGAGCTGACGGTTCACCAGAGAAGTTCCGCTTTATTCGGGGGAGAAGCATACACTTATATAGAGCCGGGTTCCGGGAGAGGGTGGTTAGTACGCGGGGCAGTAGTTGATTGGCTGGGGGCAGGTAATGATTTCTGATAGGCTGCACCTTGGCGCCGGTGAGATTGTTAGGACCCAGAAGAGAAGAGCACCATGTTTTAGAGAGTGCCTCCTTTGGGGTCTTCTATGGGGCCTTACAAGACCAAACCAACAAACAACTATATTTTGACTGAAATGACTGAATTAGTATGCCATGGAGCACCAGGGGAGAGACAAAGTCCTTGCAGAGCACAGAAGCTGGGGATAGCACCATAGAGAGCAGAGCAGGCATCCAGCCTCTCCTCGCTGCAGGGACTGGCTTGGAGTCATGTGGAGAGAAGGTGAGTTGGAAAAATCCCAGCTGTTTCCACTGCCACCACAGACACTGGCAATCCCTGCCACAGGAGAGTCCCCCAGTCCTCACAGGCCCCAAATCCAGTGGAGAGCAGCTGGAAGTTTGTGCAGCTGCATGGCCTCGTGGTAGAAGCCCACGAAGAGCAAACCCCAGCCTCCCAGCCTAAGTGACTACAGCACAGTGCATCTTGAAACCAAACCGACGGCTGGAGTGAGGCCTGCCCCAGATCCGTGAAACTGACTCCCTCCATCCAGAGGTCCCCCTACATTCTACCACATTCACACAGGCTTCGGCAGAACCAAGACCCTGGCCTGGAGCCTAGGCCAGACAGAAATACCAAGACCCTAGCATCTGAACCCATGTGGCACAGCCTACCCTCCCAGGTGAGCAGATAGACCTGTTCAGGGGGGAAGTCGCCAATAAGTGGTGGTCCACCATATTTCCATGCACCTGCCCCACATAATCCGTGGGCCCACAGGACTCACAGATGCCTGAGCCAACCAACAGCCAGCTCCACCCTCCAGCTGAGCCAGGTAGCTCAGACTCCACCTCTGGCCCCCCACAGACAGCAGATCCAACAGGGGCTTTGACCCTCCAATCACAGGCCTCTATAGAGCCGCCAGGCCCTGTTGCCCCAGTGTATACCTGTTTACTGACTGACTACGGATTGGGCAGGGGCTTTGCTTTCTCACAGCAGGCCTCCACAGAGCTGCTGGGACTGGCTGCACCCTTGAGAGCTTGCTCTAGGCTCAAAAGCTGATCTAGTGACCCTGCACTCTACAGAGCTGCCAAACTCTGCTGCACTAGTGTACACCTGCTCCCTGACCAATGGCAGATTGGGCAGTGTCTTTGACCCTCCAAGGCAGGATCTACAGAGCTGCCGGGCCCGGCTGCACCTCTGCAGGCTGCTCCAGGCTCAACAGCTAATGCAGTAGCTCGCCACAAAGCTGCCAAACCCTGCTGCACCAGTGTACACCTGCTCCCTGACAGCAGCAGGTTTTCCTCCCCACAGTAGGCCTCTAAAGAGTTGTTGGGTCCTGCTTTATCTTTGTGGGCTTGCTTCAGGCTCAGCAGCTGACCCAACGGCCCTCTACCAAGCTGCCAGGCCCTGCTGCACCAATGTTCACCTGCTCCCTGACTGACAGAAGATTGGGCAGTGGCTTTGACTCTCCAGTAGGCCTCTACAGAGGTGCCAGGCCTGGCTGCACCCTTGCAGGCTTGCTCCAGGCTCAACTGCTGATCTGGTGGCCCTCCACAGGACTGCCAGGCCCTGCTGCACCTGGTGCACACCTGTTCCCTGCTGGACCGTGGGTCAGAAAGCAGCTCCACCTCCACACCACAGCCTTCCATAGAACTACTGGGCCCTAATACACCCCTGCTGGCCTGCTCCAGGCTCAAGAGCTGATCTAGCAGCCATCCACAGAGCTACCAGGGCCTGCTGCACCTGCACCTCAGCTCCTGGCCAGGCACTGGCATCTACTCCTCTGACAGGCCTTCACAGAGCTGCTTGACACCCCCGTGTCCCGCACCCAGGCTCACCTGTATCCAGCCCAAAAGCTCATCAGGCATTGTACCACCCCCCGAGAGAAACAACCTCAGAGTTGCGTGTTCACATCTGTCCTGACACTTAGTCAGGCAGTGACTCTGAGCCTCAGAGAGACCACCAGTGTTGGCACAAATAACTGTAGACATCACTGAAGAGGATTACAACCAAAGAAACTGCACAGAGGCTACGTTACTGAAGCCACCCAGAATCAAAGCCAACACAACATATTCAACAGACACTCCAGGGCCCACCTATGGGAAAAAGTCATTTCTACATAATGAACTCCACAAAATTGGGAAAAGCATTTTTTCAATTATATGTGCAGATATCAATGTAGGGACATAAGAAACATAATAAAGCAAGAACACATGTTGACCCCAAAGGAACACAGTAAGTCTCCAGTAACAAATGATAAAGAAAAGAGCAGTTATGAAATGCCTTTAAAGGAATTTCAAATAAGGATCTTAAGGAAAGTCAATGACATACAAGAGACTACAAGACAAATGGTTCCATGAAATCAGGAAAACAATTCATGAGCTGACTGAGAAATTTTAAAAAGAGATAGATATCACAAAAAATAAGAAAATAGAAATCTTGGAGCCAAAGAATTCATTGAATGAAATAAAAAATAGAATTCAGAGCTTCAACAACAGACTAGATCGAGCAGTAGAGAATTTCTGAACTTGAAGGCAAATCTTTTTAAAGACTCCAGTCAGAGGAAAGAAAAGAAATAAAAATAAAAAAGAATGAAGAAAGTCTGTGAGACAAAGAAAGTTATTATATAATGATAAAGGATCTATCCAGCAAGAGGAGATTATATATGCACCCAACACCAGAGCACCCACATATACAAAGTGAGTATTATTAGAACTAAAGAGAGAGACTCCAATAGAATAATAGTTGGGGACGTTAATTCCCCTCTCTCAGCACCAGACAGATCATCTAAGCAACAAATCAACAAAGAAACACAGGATTTAAACTATACTTTAGAACAACTGGACTTGGCAGATCTCTACATCCAACTATAGAATGTACATTCTTCTCATCAGCACATGGAACATTTCCCAGGATAGACCACATGTTAGGTCACAAATCAAATCTCAACAAATTTTAAAAAACTGAAATCATTTCCAGTATCTTTTCAGACCACAACAGATTAAAACTAGAAATCAATAACAAATGAAACTCTGGAAACTATATAAACACATGGAAATTAAATAACATGCTCCTGAATGACCCATGTGTCCAAGAAGAAATTAAACAGGAAATCAAAACATTTCTTGAAATAAATTAAAATAAAAGCATATCATACCAAAACCTATGAGATATCACAAAAGCAGCACTAAGAGGGAAGTTGACTGCAATAAATGCCTACATCAAAGAACAGAAAAAATTCAAAATTAACAACCTAATGTTATAGCTCAAAGAACTAGAAAAACAAGAACAATCCAATCCCCAAATTAGTAGATAGAAAAAAATAATAAAGATTTGAGAACTAAATGAAATACAGAGGTGACCCAAATAACAAAAAACAGAAATAAAAAAGGAGACATTACAACTAATACCACAGAAATACAAAGAATCATTAGAGATTATTATGAACAACTATACATCGACAAATCTGAAATGGGTAAATTTCTAGACAAATACAAACTACCAAGACTGAACCAGGAAGAAATAGAAAACCTGAACAAAACAATAATGAGCAACAAGATTGAAGTAGTAATCAGCAGTCCCCCAACAAAGAAAAGCTCAGGGCCAGATGGCTTCACTGCTGAATTCCTCCAAACCTTTAAAGAAGAATTAATACCAATCCTTTTCAAACTATTCCAGAAAATCATAACAGAGGCTATTCTCTCAAACTCATTCTATAAGGCCAGCATCACCCTGATACCCAAATCAGACAAAGACATAGCAAAAAAAGAAAACTACAGGCCAATATCCTTGATGAACACAAATGCAAAAATTCTCAAAATATTAGCAAACAGAATTCAACAGCACATCAAAAAGATTATACACTACGATCAAGTGCAATTCATCCTAGAGATGCAAGGATGGTTCAACATATGCAAATCAATAAATGTAATACACGTCAACAAATAAATGTAATACACGTCAATAAAATCAAGGACAAAAACCATATGACCACCTCAATAGATGCAGAAAAAGCATTTGACAAAATTCAACATCTCTTCATGATAAAGACTCTCAACAAATTAGGTACAGAAGAAAAATATCTCAACACAATAAAAGCCAAATATGACAAACCCACAGTCAACACCATCCTGAATGGGGAAAAGCTGAAAGCATTTCCTTTAAGAATGGGAACAAGACAAGGATGCTCACTCTCACCACTCCTATTTAACATAGTATTGGAAGTACTAGCCAGAGAAATCAGGCAAGAGAAAGAAATAATGGGCACTGAAATTGGAAAAGATGAAGTCAAATTGTCCCTGTTTGCAGATGACATGATTCTATATACAGAAAAACCTAAAGACTCCACCAAAAAACTCCTGGAGCTGATAAATCATTTCAGTAAAGTTACAGGATACAAAATCAACACATAAAAGTCAGCATTTTTTTTTTTTTTTGTCTTTTTCATGACTGGTGCTCAGCCAGTGAGCGCACTGGCCATTCCTATATAGGATCCGAACCCGTGGCAGGAGCGGCACTGTGCTCCCAGTGCTGCACTCTCCCGAGTGTGCCACGGGGCCAGCCCAAAAGTCAGCATTTTTACACACCAAAAACAAACTAGTAGAAAAAGAAATCAAGAAAGCAAGCCCATGGGCCGGCCCGGTGGCGCACTGCTACAGTGCGCCGCTTGGGAGCGTGGCGGTGCTCCCGCCGAGGGTTCGGATCCCACATACAGACTGGTTCCCGCTCACTGGCTGAGCAAGGTGCAGGTGCGACACCAAGGGTTGCGATCCCGTTGCCGGTACCGGTCCAGTACGGGCGCGACACTGAGGGTTGCAATCCGTTGCCGGACACGAAAAAAGACAAAAAGGAAAAAAAAGAAAAAAAAAAAAAGAAAGCCCAATTATAATAGCTACCAAAAAAAAAAAAATACCTAGGAATTAATTTAACCAAGGAAGTGAAAGATCTCTACAATGAAAACTACAAAACACTGATGAAAGAAATTAAAGAGGATACCAAAAAATGGAAAGACATTCCATGTTTGTGGATTGGAAGAATTAATGTTGTGAAAATGTCCATACTACCCAGTGCGATCTACAGATTCTACGCAATCCCCCCCAAAATACCAATGGTATTCTTCACAGAAACAGGAAAAACAATCCTAACATTCATATGGAACAACAAAAGACCTCAAATAGCCACAGCTGTCCTGAGCAAAAAGAGTGAAGAGGGAGGCATTACACCTCCTGACTAGAAATTATACTACAAAGCTATGGTAACCAAAACAGCACAGAACTGGCATAAAAACAGACACATGGAACCAATGGAACAGAAGAGAGAACCCAGAAATCAACCCACATACTTACAGCCAAGTCATCTTTGACAAAAGCACCAAGAACATATACATTGGGGAAAAGACTGCCTCTTCAATAAATGGTGCTGGGAAAACTGGACATCCATATGTAGAAGAATGAAACCAGACCTGATCTCTCGCCCTATACCAAAATCAACTGAAAATGGATTAAACATTTAAATATAAGACCTGAAACTCTACCACTTCTAAAAGAAAACATAGGGGAAACACTTCAGGAAGTAGGACTGGGCAAAGACTTTATGAATAAGACCCCAAAAGCACAGGCAACAAAAGAAAAAATAAAAAGATGGGATTATATCAAACTAAAAACCTTCTGCATAGCAAAGGAAACAATCAACACAGAAAAAGACAATCTACAGAATAGGAGAAAATATTTGCAAACCATGCATCCAACAAGGGATTAATATACAAGGAACTCAACAGTAAAAACACAAGTAACCCAATTTTAAAATGGGCAAAGGAGCTAAACAGGCATTTCTCAAAGTAAGATACACAAATGGCCAACAGACCTATGCAAAAAATGTTCAACATCACTAAGCATCAGAAAATGCAAATTAAAATCACACTGAGATATCATGTCATCCCACTTAGACTGGCCATTATCAAAAAGACAGAGACAAACAAATGCTGGTGAGGATGCTGAGAAGGGAGAACCCTCTTATACTGTTGGTGGGACTGTAAAGTAGTGCAGCCATTATGGGACAGTATGGAGGTTCCTCAACAACTACAAACAGAACTGCTATATGATGCAGCAATCTCACTGCTGGGTGAATATCCAAAGGAATGGAAATCATCACATTGAAGGGATACTTGCACTCTCATGTTTATCGCAGCTTTATTTACAATAGCCAAGAGTTGGAACCAACCTAACTGTCCACAGACAGACAAATGGATAAGGAAAATGTGGTATATTTACATGATGGAATACTAGTCAGACATAAAAAAATGAATGAAATTCTGCCATTTGCAGTAACATGGATGAACTTAAAGAAAATTATGGTAAGTGAAATAAGCCAGGCATAGAAAGAGAAATACCACGTCTTCACTCATAAGTGGGAGCTAAAAAAACCAAAAACCAAAAAACCCCTAAAAAATCAAAAACCAAAAAAACAAATAAATAGGAAAGACAGACAGACACAACAATCACAATAATTTGTTGAACTTTCAAAAGGAGAGAACAGATCTGAGGTCAGCAGAGGTGGGAAAGGCAGAGATGGAGGGGGATTACCGAGAAATTGGTAAAGGGCCACAAAAATGATTACATTGTGTAATGTTGAATATACTGATTACCTGACTCAAGCATCACATCTTGCACACAGGTATTGATATTCAACACTGAACCCCACAGATATGTACAATCAATTATGTTTCTTTTTTTTAATTATAGAAGCAATTTTATTTATAAAAGTGTCATAAAGAATAAAATACACAGGAACACATTTAATAAAAGAAATACAAGACAGGTACACTGTAAACTACAAAAGACTGCTGAGAGAAATGAAAGAACTAAATCAATGAAGAAACATTTTATGCATTCACAACAGCACCAAAAATAATAAAAATAATAAACACGAGGAATAAAATTAACAAAATAATAACTATCTCTCAAAGCCATAATGTAATTAACAAAACCTCAGTGACCATATACTTTCTTATTCATAGAAAAGTAATCATGCTCATAAAGGTCGATGTGTGGCAGTGTAATTGTGTCCAAATAACAAAAAACCATAAGAGTAAAAGCATTAAGATGAGTTCCACTGAAAATAAGAGAAGAATTATGTTTCAATAAATAAATAAAAATAAAAATCATAAGAAAATTGGGAAAATTTAAATACTGATGGGGTATTAGATGATAATAAAGAATTATTGTTAACATTATTGAGTGTTATAATGTTAAAAACAGTCCTTATTGGTTAGAGATACATATTGAAGTATTTATAGGTGAAATAATTTGATACCTGAGATTTGTTTCAAGATACTACAAAAAAAAAATTAAAGGTAGGTAATGGTCACGTGGGATCCTTTTTCGATTCTCCCATGTTATAGGTGTGTTTGAAAATTTCCATAATAAACTTTTAAAAAATCAGGTACAGTGATCTGGTCTTGAGGTGGACAGGAGGTTACTGTAGTGATCCAATCGTAAGCAGTTAAAGTCTGAACTAGAATAGGGCAGGTAGACTACAGGGAAAGGGACCCATCAGAAAGACTCAGGTGAAAAAATGACTGGGTGTGGAGATGAAATGGACTTGAAAGAGAAGAAAAGTCAACAGTAGTTCCATGTTGCAAGCTGCAATCAACAATGATGCCACTGATCACAAGCAGTGGAGAAGGGAAGCTGATGTGGGGAGAACTGTTCACGCCAGGGGTGGGTTTTGATGGACGGCAACTTTGCTGACTATAAAGGAAAGAAAAAACACCAGTTCGAATTCTCCCTAGAAGGAAACTATGCTGCTTTTGCCATTTCAATGTTCCTGAGATTCATCCATAATGGGGGTATATCAACAGTCTGTTCCTTGTATTGCTCTGTAACAGTCTGTCATAAATATACCACAATTCATTTATACATTCTCCTGTTAGATGTTTGGGTTATTTCCAGTTTGGGGCTATTATTAAAAAGGCCATGGATATTCTTGTACAAGTCTTTTCGTGGACATATGTTTAAATTTCTTTAGGGTAAATACCTTTAAAAAATGGAATAATACGGTCACCAAGTATATGGTTAATTTTATAAAAAAACTGCTAAATAGCTCTCCAAAATGGTTTAATGTACCACTTAAACCCCCCCCCCCCTTTAACACTCTTGAAGTAACAGAATTTATAGACTCTGAAGTCCTTTTCAATATTTTGGTTTTGATCATTTAAAACGATCATCAATGTTTTTGTATTTTAACTGACTGTAAATATTTTTTGAAATGTGTTATATATACTGTTGTTTGTTTGATATTCAGTATAGGTGTTTCATGGATAATATACTCTAAGATTTGGGCTAAAACCCAATCTCACATAGAATGGGAAGACTCACCTCGAAGAGACCACAAGACCAGGAGCAATGCAATCAGCAAGAGGTTTATTAGTTCCAACGTGTTGGGATCCTACCGCCAAGTTGGGGTGAGACCCCATTAGGCTTTTTGGCTGTCTTTTTATACATTTTTCTGGGGCAACTTTTCTGGTGGCCAGGAGACAAAGCAGTAAGCAGTGTTTATTGGCTAACTTAAGTGACCCTAAAACTTATTGGTTGGCACCCACCTGGTTCTAGGTGATTTCCCCTCTGACTTCTTTACTTGTAAACATTTGGCCTTCTGCTGGTTTGGCTTAGCTATGAGGAGACATAAAATCAGCTGAATACTTCTGCACCTCATAGCTCTGTGGTTACAAGCCTGCACCTGTGTTAGCAAGAAAACCACAGACTGTCAGCTCTGAGCTTCTCCTGTGTAGAGGAGAAGAAGGCCAGCTCTCAGAGACCCCTCCTCAGGCAACCACACTTCTTGCCCCACTTACCCAGGTGTGATAAGACCCCTACTCAGAAGTCCCTTTGAAAACATGTTTATGTGGAAGGTTTTATGCTCTGCTATAACCTACATTTTTCAGCTCTTGCAAGCCAGCTGTGCTTGGGCCACAGAACATCCTGTGTGTGTCTAGCAGGTCCTGGGGGGGGGGCAAGGTGTGTCTTGCTGTAACAGCTTTTAAGATGGCTTCACTGTTGCTAACTTAGAGCAAGCTCGTTCACAGAAGCAGATTGTGCAAGTTAGTAGTTTTCAAAATGACCCTCTACTCATCTTGGATTACAAAGTCCAGATACCAAAAATTTTTACTACTCTCAAATTTCCTACCCCATATATGCATTTCCAAGGACTGTATTAACATATATAGACTACTGTTTTTCCTTAATATCTAAATCAAGTAGCGGGATCCGAACCCTCGGACGGGAGCGCCGCCGCGCTTCCCAAGCGGCGCACTATCCAGTGCGCCACCGGGCCGGCCCTCAATACTTCTTAATAAAAAGCCTCCAAATAGTTCTTAAAGAAAATACTTCAAGATATAGTAACTACAAAGGATCTTATAAGAACTCAGATACAGAAGTTAATTTAATAACCAGAAAAAGGAATGGGAAATAAACATAGAGGTCAAATTGAGCCTGCATAAGAGTATCTGAAGAAGGCCTCAGGTTACATGTGTTTGACAAGAAAATTATTTTAATTGCATTAGGCATGGAAATACAGTTTAATTTCAGTTTTGATAAATTTTATATTTTACCAAGAATTTTCACTTATCAAATGTTGAGATACTTACTTGCAGGGATGGGCTGAGACACTCTTGTACTATTTCCTAATGATTTGGTTCATGAACTATTTCAAAAATTTGCTTTCTTTCTTGTGTAGTGTGGGTTGGTGACAAAATGTGCACTAATTGTCTCCCACGCTGCACTCGGAAGGTTTCCTTACAAGACCGTAGGATTTTAGTCCACTGCTGCTTAGAACCACTGGTTTCACTTGAACCCTCAAATCAAAATAGAAATGAATTAGAAACATACTTTTTAAGCAATAATATATTAACCCCCAACTCAGCCCTAAAGATAATTATGGAACATGTTTTATTCTACATTTGTTTTAATAGTCAAAATTAGAAAGATATATACATATCCATGCAAATGAGAATTTAGAAGACATGGATGTACAATTTTCGTAGCAGCATTATTCAACATACCTGAAAGGTAGAGACAATCCAAAATCTATTGGTGGATGAACAGATAAACAAAATGTGATATATACATACAATGGGCTATTATTCAGCCTCAAAAAGCAATGAGGTTCTGATACATATGCAACATGGATGAACCTTGGAAGCATTATGCTAAATGAAATAAGCCACACACAAAAGGACAAATGTTGTGTGATGGCACGGTCCACGCCATGGCGGGGTCTTGAAAAGAATAGCTTGGGCTGCCCTTTCCGAGTTGGCAAGGCCCCGGAGGGAGAGCTGCTGGCAGGGCCACAGCTACCAGCACTTGCTTTCATTGTAAAGATCTCTGCCTTGGCACAGTGGTGCTGCTTTCGCTTTCTCTTTTGATGTTTTGGTCAGCATGGCAGTTTCCTGAGTTTCCAAAAGATGCAAAAAATGACACACAAACAGTTGTTGTCATAAAATTAGATTAGCCCACAAAAGATCCGGGAAGATTCAACAATTCCAAATTGTCCCTTTTGAGTCCATTTATTACTCATTGATGTTTA
>NW_007739419.1:0-2370 GCF_000696425.1 Galeopterus variegatus | reverse complement strand
ATAATTTATGCTTGCTGGTAATAATAAGTTTAAGGTTAATACGAGGACAAAAAAAAAAGAAACACAATGATGAAAAATGTCAAGAACAGCGAGTCACGGACTAATTGACCACAACAGATATAATCACCAGAAAGAATTGGCTGACCACCGAGTTTTATTTAACTTTGTAGATTAATTTTATGAGAACTGATGTAATTTTAAGAAGTTTCTGTTTAACTATTGGCTTAATAATTTTAAAGGTTTATGTAGTTAAAATGCCCACATTAACCCCCCCCCCCGTGTTGTGTAACAAATAAAAATGCTGTTTCCAGTCTAAAGGCTGCGTCAGCTGAGAATGTGCTTCAGAGGAACCAAGGTCTTTGCCTGTGTTTTTTATTTTCGCCATCTCCTCATCCCTCTTTCAAGGACCCCCAACTTGACTGGAGCTGGTATCTGGCAGTGTGATTCCACTTAAATGAGGTTTCTGGAATAGGCAAATTCATTGGGACAGGAAGTAGAACAGCAGTTATCAGGGGTTGGGGGGAGTAATGTGGAGTTATTGTTTCATGGGTACAGAGCTTCAGCTGGGATAATGAAAAAGTTCTGGACATGGATAGTGGCAATGGTTGCACAACAATATGAATGTACTTAATGTCACTAAAGTGTTCCCTTAAAAATGGTTAAAGAGATACATTTTATCTTCTGTATATTTTACTGCAATTATAAAAAAAAAAAAGAAGAATGAAGAAGCTAAAGCCCTAAGCCATTTGAAATATTATCAAGGGTTTAGAAATTGCAAATTTTAAAAAAAACTGTCAAAGAACAACAGTGGATAGGTCCACATGATCTTGTGATATAAAAGAGAAAAAATTCATAATGAAGACTTGAACTAGGACCACAATTTGAGTAGGACAGTCACAAAGTAAGAACTGCATATAAGCTGGTCATCAACACTCCCTAACAAATAACCAGATAAGTTGTTTCAACTGTGGTCCCACTCAGGCTAGCCTAATCCTCATCAAATCACCAGGATACAGTTTGAGACTGGAATCAGTACATTTCAGGGTTCATTCTGAGTTTTGGAAATGGCTCTCCAATTACTCCTAGTCCCAAGGGGCCTGTGTGAGTGATTCAGTTCTAAGTGAACCCGCAGTTTGTTTCACTGTTCAGAGCTAGACACCAAAATCTAGTTTAGATTCAGAGATTGGCAAATCATGATTTAAAAGTTCTGCTAGGATTATATTGGCCTTTGGTATCTATGCAAGAAGCTGACCCATTTGTTTTCTATAGTCAACAGTAAATGACCCCCAGAAACCCAAGTGAGAAGATGATAAATGGAGCCTGACACTTGTCAGTATTCTCTATATAATTCTGAAGGTATTGGGATATGTTTAAGTCAATATCTAAACTTAATAATAATTCAGAAACTCAGCAGTAAGTAGCTATAAATAAAGTCCTTTAAAAGTGGGCTATTAATTTAAGCTCTCCTAGTAATCATCAAAGATCTCCTCTTTTATAATAAAAACTACAAGATTAGAAAAGGGCTTTCAGGGTATAGACTTAAAAACCAATGCTGCACATAGTCAATCCTTTTGGAAAGGGTAAATTAGCAACACATATTACTCTATTATTAAAATACAAGTCTGAGTTTCAAAAAACTCTGAAAGGCACAAAAAGATATGATTTTTAAAACATAATGCAGACACGTAAAACTTCTACAACTTTTGTGTGAAGAAACATTTGCCATGCAATTGATTTACTTACAAAAGATACTTTAAATCCTTCTACCAGATATGTGAACATTTCTTTCTGAAACAGACTGAAAACAGAAGGTTGTTCATACTGAATATTTTCCTCTAAAATTTCAGTTTGGGAAACTGAGGTCTTGCTTTGAGTTACATTTTCTGGAGTATTCAAAATGTCAATAATGTCTGGATTAAATTCTTTGTATTAAAAAATTTTTTTTAATCAGATCACTAATAACTAGCCATTACAAGTTGTAATTTTGCTGGTAAAAATATTCAATGTAGGGTTCTAAGATGGCGACGGGTCTGGAGCGGCCGTGACAGGAGACAGCGCGATCCTGTGAGCTGTGCGCTGTGATACCAGAGTATTGATTGCATTTCCAAGAGCAACAAAAGGCGAATAATTCTTTCAACAACGATCCCACATCGACAAACAAGCGGCAGCAGGTTCGAGGTTTTGGGGCCGACACAGAGGAGGACTCCTGAGAGCGCCCAAGCCCAGCTACGGGAACGAGCGATCAGCCCAGACAACAAAAGCCAGGAAAACCAGCAAAGGACTGCGCAGAGGCGGAGTGAAGCACACCAGGCCGGCCCAACTCTGCGAGCTCTGTGAGTCACCCCCAGCCCAGCCCCACTTGCGGGGCGA
>NW_007739418.1:31217-36614 GCF_000696425.1 Galeopterus variegatus | reverse complement strand
TTCATCCTGAATTTTGCTTTTTTCCCCTTGGAATTGTTTTTTGAATAAAACTGTGTTGTACGTCCTGATTAGATTTGTTGTTTTTTCTGGATTCTGTTAATGAAATTCCTGGAGTATAATTTTGCATGTTGTTTTGATCCTGTATTGTCCACGTGGATACTGAAAAACCTCCTTTACAGTGGAGGCTTTGTCTTGAGCAAACACATGGGAAAAACATGAATTTACTCCTATTTTTTTCTCCAAATCTCTGTGTTACCAAACCTCTAAACTTTACCCTTTCATACTGGGCACGGCCTTCAAATCACTGCATATCCTGGCTTCAGACCGTCTTCCTTCCAGGCAATGTAATGGTGAAATATACTGCTTGAGATTTCTCCCTTTGGGAGGGCACTTTTTCCATTGTCTTTCAGGGTAATACCTTTTCAGTCAAGTAGTCTTAAGAATTCCCCAGGAAGTTATAACTGTGTGGCAGGCACAGTGCCTGGATGCAATGGATCAAAAGTGTCCAAAAGTTCATGTATTGGAAGCTCAACCTCCATTATAACAGTGTTAAAAGAGTGGGAAATCTCATTATGGTATTTGAAATGTGCTGGACTTTGGATCTTGAGGATTGTGCCCTTGTGAATGAATTGATCTATTCATGGAGTAACTGGTTGATGGTTTAATGGGTGATCATGGATGTGGTTCTGATGACTTTATAAGGAGAGTAAGTGAGAAATTTAGCTGTCTTGTTTAGTCCATTATCACCATGTGATACTCTGTGTTGCCACCACAAGAAGGCCCTTACCAGATGAGCCCTCTGGACCATGGACTTCCCAGCCTCCAAAACTGTAAAAAATAAATTCTATTTCTTTATAAATTATTCAGTTTCAGGTGTTCTTTTGCAAGCAACAGAAATGGACTGATACACCATGTGACAGGAAAAGGCACAATGAGTCACCTGTTTATGCCATTTGCTTTGAGCCTTCAGGATCTGCTCTGGCTTTCTCCTGTGTATACTGCTTAGAAGTTACTGCCTTATATGATGTAATGTTCGGATATTGACATGAACTTCTCATTTTTCATAGGCAGCAAGGAGCACTGTTTTACAATGAGTTTTTATGAAATACAACCTGCACCCCACCTGCATTTCATTTTTTTTTTCACTACTTATTTCTTGAATCAAGGAAAAACCAAATTAGAAGCAAACTGGGTCTCCAACCTGGATCAGATTCTGTGGTCTGATCCATTGAGGCTGAAGGCCACATACTGCTGCTGGGTCCTTCTAATGAGGTGACACTGGGTGGCCTCCTGCAGACAGTTGATGAGAGGCTAGCAAGAGTGAAATCTGTGGTGGTGGGGATGGAGCAGACACCCCCCAGGCCCCAGGCCTCAGCCCCTGCCAGTGCAAGTGAGTAAGGTGGGTTTCAAAGACCTTCCTGAGAGACAGACTGGGCTGGGGACAGCAGGCCCTGGTGGATGTAAATAGTGTCTTCTTCTGGGTCCTTGTCTTCTGAGTTGAGAAATGAATGAAGATAAAGTGCAATAATATTCAAGTAAAGAGTGATTCCCTTCTGCTCCATTGATCAAGTGTACATAAATGTGTTCAGGACTAGTAAAATTATGTTATGTAAGGAGATTTAGGAGGAAAGGATTTTGTAGGTGGCAGAATCAGCATGAGCCTGAGTTTAGTGGTGAGAAATCATAGGTGTATATAAGATGTGGTTTTGCCAATGCCAAGGTTATGCAGAAGTGCAAATAGTCAGGCTAAATGTTCCTCGATGTTTACTCATTAGCATGGTTCCTAGACTTCTTACAAGCCAGGGCTCTCCTATAGGGGGTCTGAATATATATATATATATTTTTGTCTTTTGTCTTTTTCCGTGTCCGGCAATGGATCGCAACCCTCAGTGTTGCCCCCGCACCGGACCGGGGACTGGCAACAGGATTGCAACCCTCGGTGTTGCTCCCGCTCCTCGCTCAGCCAGTGAGCGGGAACCAGTCTGTATGTGGGATCCGAACCCTCGGGTGGGAGTGCCGCCACGCTTCCCAAGCGGCGCACTATCCAATGCGCCACCAGGCCGGCCCCATGAATATTTTAAATATCCCTCTTAAATTATACAGCTATAAAATAAGTATACATGACTTCAAATACAGCCTAATCTGGCCAGTGCCCAAATCATGGGGCACAGACTGGCTACTTCTTTTTCTAATTTATTTCCTTTTCTTCCTAGTGGACAGTTATACTAAATGTGAGCTTCTCCTTGCAGTTAATTGTGGCCGTAGGACTAAGTTCTAACTTGTGGAAATTGGACGCATAAATATATGCCATCTCCAGGCCTGCACTGTTGAAACTGCCTGAACACCAGCCTGCATTGCTCACTGTTTGCTCTGATGTCACCCTGATGCTGGGAATCCAGCACAGAACCTGGGTCCAAGAAGCAGTGGAGGAGGCCTGGGTGCTGAGTCCCTGATTGGATGAGAACTACCCAGAAAAGCCACCCCACCAGTATCACCATGCACATGGAATTCTGTGTAAATGTAAAATAATATTTTACTGTGTTAAGTCATGGTTATTTGGGGATTGTTTGTTTCAGCAAATAGCCCACTTTGAATAACACAATGAGATTTTTATTAATATGATCATTTTACAAATATTCTTTGAATATTTAATTAGGACTGTGCTACTTACAAATAACAAATAATATTTGCCTTCATGTTGCAAATAACAAATAATATTTGCCTTCATGTTGCTCACAGTCCAATCAACTTCCAGTAACTTAGGCTTCATAATTATTATACATGTGTTTAAGATAGCTTTGGCTTAAGTTTTAAAGTAGATACCAAGTACTGAGATTATCGTACTGAGATTATGATAATAAAAAATTCCATGTCTTTATCACAAAAACTGATGTTGAGTCAGTGCTCCATACTCTTTACTGTGCATTTGATTTTTTAACCTAAATACTATGCTAATATTAATGAATAATAAAGACAAATTCCTTTTTTATATTATATTTTTATTGAGGCATAATTTGCATACAGTAAAATTCACCTTTTTTGTGTGCACAGTTCCAGGAGTTTTGAAAAATGTACGTGATTGTTTAAGCATCACCACAAAAGATGCAAGGATACCTCAAAAAGTTTGTGGAAAGATTTATATTATCTTTTAATTCCCTCATATAGAAAGTTTCATTTTCCCTGTGCCCCTTTGTAGTCAATTCATTTTCCTGAATACCATCCACTGGTGATTACTGTTCATATTTCTGTCTCTTATATAATCACATAGTATGTAGCCTTTTGAATTTGCCTTCTGTCTCTTCTCATAAAGCATTTGAGAGGCATCTGTGTTGTTACATGTTATAGTAATCTACTGTTTTTTAATCGCTGAGTATTATCCCTTTGTATTAATGTACCATGATTTTTCTATTCACTATTTTAAAGTATATTTGGATTATTTCTAATATTTTGCAATTATAAGCAGAAATGTTATAAACATTCAAGTACAGATTTTTGGGTGAACATGTTTTCATTTCAAATGGGTGAAATACAACCTTGCATAGGAATTATATGACTAAGCTGTATATTTAAATTTATTAGTAACTGCCAAACTGGTTTTTCTTTGTTGAGAAAAAAAACATAATTTTGTTATTAACAATATTACAGTAGCTCCCCCTTATCTGCAGTTACACTTTCCACAATTCAGTTACTGGCAGTCAACCAAGATCTAGTATATATATTTTTTTAATTCCAGAAATAAACAATTTATAAGTTTTAAATTTTGCACTATTCTGAGTAGTGTGATGGTATTTCACACTATCCCACTCCATCCCACCTAGGACATGAATTATCTTTTCGTGCAGTGATATCCATGCTTATATGATAGTGGCCTGTTAGTCACTCCGTAGTCATCTAGCTTATTAGATTCACTGTTGTGGTGTCACAGTGATTGTGTTCAAGTAACACTTATTTTACTTTTATTGCAGTGTATTGTTATAATTGTTATATTTTATTGTTAGTTACTGTTGTTAATCTCTTACTGTGCCTAATTTAGAAGCTAAACTTTATCATAGGTATGTATGTGTAGGAAGAAACATAGTATATGTAGGATTTGGTGGTATTTGCAGTTTCAGGCATCTTTTGGGGGGTCTTGGAACATATTTCCTGTGGATAAGGAGGCTGCACTGTATAACAAGGTATGCCAGGCTTTACTTTGCTGGGCTCTTTATAGGCATAATTTGTATTTTTCAGAACAACTCCTATTTTAGCAAGACTCAATGATGTCATATGTCTTGCATAACTAAGTGGTAAGCTTTAGATTACATGAGCCATATCACACAGTGCAAATAAAAAAAAAGATAAATGAAAAGTATGAATACTGACATTAGAGCACAGGAAGAGGACCCTATGAAGATGGCAGTAGAGAGAATGCTTTGTAAACCAAGTAAGAACAGAAATTTAGCAACAAAGGAGTGGCTCACTCATACTTTTATGTGCCACACAAAGTGCAATCAAAATAGAAGCTAAAAACTACTCATTGGATTTTTTTCAACATTTTTTATTTTAAAAATACACAAACACAAAATTTATCATCTTAACCATTTTTAAGTAATATTAAGTATATCTACAGTGTTGTGCAACCATTACCACCATCCAGTTCCATAACTCTTTTCATCTTGTAAAATTGAAACTCTGTACCCATTAGACAGCAATTATTTCTCCCCCTACCCACAGCCAATGACAACCACTATTCTGCTTTCCATCTCTGTGATTTTGACTACTCTAAGTAGCTCACATAGTGTAATTATACAATATTTGTCTTTTTGTGAATAGTTTATTTCACTTAGGATAATATCCTCAGTGTTCATTCACACTGTAGCATGTTGCAAAATTTCTTTCCTTTTTAAGGCTGAATAATATTTCATTTTATGTACATACCACATTTTTATCTATTCTACAATCTCTGTCTTGCATGGAGAGTTTAATCTATTTACATTTAAAGTAATAGTAATTACTGATAAGGAGACACTTCTGCCAATTTGATATTTCTTTTCTATATGCCTTATAGCTTATTTTGTCCCTAATTTCCCATATCACCATTGTCTTTTGTGTTTAGTTGATGTTTTGTAGTGAAATATTTAAATTTCTTTCTCATTGCTTTCTGTGTGTATTCTGAAGCTATTCTCTTTGTGGTTACCATGGAGATTACCATTAATGTCCTAAAATTACAACACTATAATTTGAATTAATACTATGTCTTAGTCCATTTTGTGCTACTGTAATAGAATACCTGAGACTGGATAATTTATAAAGTGTAGAGATTTATTTGGCTCATGATTCTCCTGGTTGGAAGTCTAAGATTGGGCAGTTGCATCTGGCAGGGGCCTTGGGTAGCTTTAACTCATGGTGAGCCAACAT
>NW_007739418.1:29091-29781 GCF_000696425.1 Galeopterus variegatus | reverse complement strand
TCAGCAGCAGGGCCAAGAAGAAGCTCCTAGCAGTTTTCCTTCTCAGAAAACAACCCAAAACAACAAGTAAACAACTACATCTACACGAAAATAAATAAAGGTGAGCTCCAGAGAATAGTAAAGAAGCAGCAGAAATCCTATAAAGCATAGAAACCTAGGATGGCCACATAAGAAAGGGAAGAAAACACCTTGGCTCTGCTGTCCCATCCTCCCAGTTAGGGTCAGATTAAAACCAGGAGGGACTCCTTCCTGCAGGGGAAAGGTAAGCAAGAGCACCCCAGCAACCCCCATCACCACACTGGCCACCTGCTGACTTTGTGACTGGAGACTCCTGCAGTCCTCACTGATTCAGAGCCCAGCTGAGTGACCTCCCCAGAGTCTGTATGCTGAACTGCCCCCAGAGAAGGAGCCCATGCTATGTCTCTCCCCCCATGGCCCATGCTGCTACTGTGCTGCACCATCTTGAAACTAAAATCACTGCTAGAGTGCATCCTACTTCAAGGATGAGTAACCATCGCAACTCTTTATCTCTGAGGTGTTGTCATCACTGCAACATTGCCCATTAGTTGGTTTGCTAAGCTGAGCTCCTGCTGTGTCCTACTCACAAGAGCCAAGCTACCATGGAGCTGCTCCATCTCCCCATTCCTGACACTGGAGCACCCTCTCCATTGAGCCAAGCTGAAGTGACTC
>NW_007739418.1:25755-27332 GCF_000696425.1 Galeopterus variegatus | reverse complement strand
GTGCCTCAAGTCCCAGGTGCTACAGTAGTCTCCCAAGACCCTGAGCCCAGGACCTCAGCTCTACAGTTATTCCATAGTTGCTTTGAGCATCTGTGTCCTGGATTCTGAGTGTCACTGTGGCTGCCTATGGGCTGTGTCAGGCCTGATATCAAGAGAGATCCCCTCAGCTAAGACTCCCCACTGTGAGGAAGACAAGAACAGAAAGATTCCTAATGTTCTTGCACTAATAACTGAGGCAGCCACTGTCACTGCCATTAACTCCTATAGCCTAGGCCACAGAGGCACTTGCAGTCATTGCTGACACTAATCACAACTGAAGAAACTGCATGGATAATACATCACTGCACCCACATGGAACCAGAGCCATTGCATCTGCCCAACTAGCAGCCTCATGTACATTTGCAGGTAAAAAGTCTTCCCCTAGGAAAGTTTGAAAAGGTGACTATACCATCAGATGCACAGACATCAACACAAGAACACAAAAAACATGAGAAAAAAAATCAAGGAAATGTGACACCACCAAAGGAACACTAATTCTCCAATAACTGATCCCAAAGAAACAGAAATTCATAAATTGTCTGAAAAGAAATTCAAAACAATAATCTTACAAAAACTCAGGAAGCTACAAGAGAACCCAAATAGACAATTCAATAAAACCATGAAAACAATTTATGATCTGAATATAAAATTCAACAAGAAATATAAAAGGAAACAGAAATCTGAACCTGAAGAATTCAATCAATGAAATAAAAAATACAGTTTAGAGCTTCAACAGAAGACTAAATCAAGCAGAATAAAGAATCTGTGAACTTGAAGACAGGTCTTTTGAAATGACTCATTCAGAGGAAATACAATAATGAGTGAAGATAGTCTGAAACTTATAGGACACCAGTAATGGAACAAATATTCACACTATGGGAGTTCAAGAAAGAGAAGAGACAGAAAAAGATAGAAATTTTATTTAATAAAATAATTTCTGAAAACACTTCACATCTTGAGAGAGAGGTAGGCATACAGATCCATGAAGCTCAAAGGTCCCCAAAATGATACAACTCAAAGAGGTCCTCTCCAAGGCAGGTTATAATCAAACTCTCCAAAGTCAAAGACAAAGAGAGAATTTAAAAAACAACAAGAGAAAAAGTTCAAGTCACGTATAACAAAATCCTTATCAGAATATCACTGGATTTCTCAGCAGAAACCTTGCAAGCCAGAAAATAGTGGGATGATATATTTAAAGTGCCAAACAACAACAACAAACCTGGCAGCCAAGAATACTATACCCAACAAAGCTGTCCTTCAGAAATGAAGGCAAAATGAAGTCTTTCAAAGACCAGCAGAAGCTGAAGACATTCATTACCACTAGAATTTCCCTATAAGAAATGCTTAAAAGGATTCTTCAATTTTAAACAGGACAATAATTACTGACATAAATATGTATGAAAGTATAAAACTCACTAGTAGAAGTAAATACATAAAATGAGAATACTCCAGCATTGTAATAGAGGTGTATAAAGCATACATATCTTTAATATGAAGGTTAAAAGTCAAAATGGACTAAAATAACTAAAGCTACACTG
>NW_007739418.1:25013-25634 GCF_000696425.1 Galeopterus variegatus | reverse complement strand
TAGAATTTCCCTATAAGAAATGCTTAAAAGGATTCTTCAATTTTAAACAGGACAATAATTACTGTCATAAATATGTATGAAAGTATAAAACTCACTAGTAGAAGTAAATACATAAAATGAGAATACTCCAGCATTGTAATAGAGGTGTATAAAGCTTACATATCTTTAATATGAAGGTTAAAAGTCAAAATGGACTAAAATAACTAAAGCTACACTGAATTGCTAAGAAATACACAATATAAAAATATGTAAATTGTGACATCAAAAACCAATTGTGTGAGGTGGTAAAAGCCTAGATTTTTTGTATGCAATGAAGATAAGTTATCAGCTTAAAATAGTTAATTATAACTATGTGATGTTTTATTTAAACCTCATGATAACAATGAAACAAAAATACAGCAGATATGTAAATAATAAAAAGAAATCAAAGCTTAACACTAAAAATTATCAAATTACAAACATAGACAACAAGAGAGAATAAAAGGAACAAAGGAGCTACAAAACAACCAGAAAACAAATAAAAAATGGCAATAGTAAGTCCTTACCTATTAATAATAATCTTGAATGTAAATCAATTAAATTCTCCAATTAAAAGACAAAGTGGCTGAACGGATAAAAAAA
>NW_007739418.1:22284-24369 GCF_000696425.1 Galeopterus variegatus | reverse complement strand
GCCTACATACTCACGCTTTAAGGATACACATAGGCTGAAAAAGAAGGGGTGGAAAAAGTTAAATAAAAAAATTGTCACAAGAGACAAAGAAGGTTATTACTTAATAAAAGATTCAATTCATCAGGAGAACATATCAATTGTAAATATATGAGCACCAACACTGGAGCACCTAATTACATAAAGCAAATAGAAATGGACATGAAGGGGGATATAGATAGCAATATAATAATAGTAAGGAACTTCAAACCCCCACTTTCAACAGTAGATAGATCAACCAGACAGAAAACTTATAAAGAAATACTGGACTTGAATTGCATTTTGACCAAATGGACCTAACAAACATATGCTGAACTTTCCTGTGCTAGAATACACATTTTTATCCAGTGCATGTAGAACATTATCCAGGATAGACTACAAAACAAGTCCCAAGAAGATGAAAAAGATTGAAATCATATCTAGTATTGTTTCAAATCACACTGGTATAAAACTACAAATCAACAATAGGAAAAATCTTGGAAAATTCACAAATATTTGGAAATTAAACAACATGCTTTTAAACAGTCAGTGAGACAAAGAATGAATCAAAAGGGAAATTAAAAACTATCTGAGACAAATGAAAATGACAGCATAGCATACCAAAACCTATGGAACAGAACAAAAGCAGTTCTAAGAGTGAAGTTTGTAGTAATAAATGCCTAAAATAAAAAAGGTGAAAGATCTCAAATAAATAGTTTATTATTATGCCTCAAAGAACAAGAAACAAGAAAAACAAACTAAACACACAAAAAAGCCAAAGTTAGGAAATAATAAAAATAAGAACAGAAATAAATCAGATAGAGAATAGGAAAACCTTACAAAACTTACAAAAACTTATAAAACTTATAAAACTAAGAGCTATTTTTTTGGAAAACAAACAAAATTGACAAATCTTTAGCTAGTCTAACCAAGTAAAAGGGAGAGAAGATTAAAATAAATAATTTCAAAATAAAAGTAAAAATTTACAACAAATGTCTCAAAATAAAAAGTATCATAAGGGATTATTATGAACAATTATATGCCAACAAATTGGATAACCTAGAGGAAATAAATAAATTTATAGCAAAGTTGAATCAGGAAGAAATAGAAAGCCTGAACAGACCAATACCAAATAAAGCAATTGAAGAAATAATCAAAAAAGCTCCCAACAAAGAAAATCCCATGACCAGATGACATCACAGCTAAATTCTAGCAAACGTTTAAAGAAGAATTAATACCAATACTTCTCAAACTCTTCCAAAACATGGAATGAAAGGGAATATTTACAAACACATTTTACAAGGCCAGGATCACCTTGATACCTAAGCTAGACAAAAACATCACAAGAAACAAGAACTATAGGCCAACGTTTTCCTCTGATAAACATTGATGCAAAATCCTCAACAAAATATTAGCAAACCAAATTCAACAATATGTTAAACAGATTATATATCACAACCAAGTGGGTTTTATTCCTGGCACACAAGGCTGAATTAACATATGTAAATTAATGTGATATATCACATTATTAAAATGAAAGATATAAACCATATGATTATCTAAATTGACATGGAAAAACCATTCAAAAAGGGCAATATTCTTTTCTTTTTTGATAAAAACTTTCAACATTTTTTATATAGAAGGAAAGTTCCTCAACATAATACAGGTCATTTATAAAAAAAAACCTCACAAATAACATTATAATCAGTAAGGAAAAACTAAAAGCTCTCCCACTGAGAGCCAGTACAAGTTAAGAATGACTACTCTTGCCATTTCTATTAAACACAGAACTGGAAGTGCTAGAAAGAGCAATGAGACAAGAAAAAAAAGTTGAAAGTTAACAGACATACCAATTGGAAAGAAGTAAAATTATCTTTATTTGTAGATGACATGGTTCTATATGTAAAAAAAACAAAAAAATCACAAATATTTTACACAAAAACTGTTAGAACTAATAAATGAATTTTGTGAAGTTGCAAAATAAAAAAAAATCAGTGGTATTTCTACACATATACAGTGATCTAACTGAAAAAGAAATAAAATAAAAAACAATCCCACTTATGATAGCAT
>NW_007739418.1:16394-21201 GCF_000696425.1 Galeopterus variegatus | reverse complement strand
ATCTGATAAGGAGGTAATAAAATATATAAGAAACTCAAACAACTCAACAGCAAGAAAACAACCCGTTTAAAAAATAGGCAAAGGGTCTGAACAGACATCTCTCAAAACAAGAGATATAAATGACCAACAGCCATAGAAAAAATGTTCACCACTTCCAATCATAAAAGAAATGCAAATTAAAACCATAATGGCATATCACCTCACATCTGTTAGAATGGCTGTCATCAAAACAAAGAGGCTGGCTGGTTAACTCAGCTGGTTAGAGCATGGTGCAGATAACACAAAGGTCCAGGGTTGTTCAATCCCTGTACCAGCCAGCTGCCAAAAAAAAANAGCAACCATGTGGAGAAAAGTTGGTGGGAATGTAAATTAGTACAGCTATTTTAGAATATAGAAGGAATGTTTCTCAAAAACCTAAAAACAGAATAAGCATATAATCCACCAATCCACTTTTGGGTATACCTCCAAATACATTAAAATTGGTATGTCGAAAGGATATCTGCACTTTTTTGTTCATTTCAGAATTGTTCACAATAGCCAAGATATAGAAACATCCTACGTGTCCATCAACAGAAAAATGGATAAAGAAAATGTGGTATATACACATCATGAAATACTAAACAGCCTTAAAAAAAGAAAATTGTGTCATTTATGACAACATGGATGCAACTGAAGAGCATTATGCTAAATGAAATAAGCCAGGCACAGAAAGACAAATATGATCTCACTTATCTGTGGAATCTAAAAATGTCAGTCTCACAGAAAGAGTAGAACGGCGATTGCCAGAAGCTTTGCAGAACAGGAGGGATGAGGAAAGGGGAAATGTTAATCAATGGTTACAAAATTTCAGTTAGAATGGAGGAATAAGTTTAAGTGGTCTGTTGTACTGCATGGTGACCACAGTAATATTAACATATTTTGTATTTCAAAATTGTTAAATGAATAGATTTTTAATGTTCTCACCACAAAAAAATTTGGTGCATTAGTGAGCTTTCCACAGAGATAGAACCAATAGGATAGATATAGATATATGAGAGGGGATTTATTAGGAGAATTGGCTCACATGATTATAGAGCTTGAGAAGTCTTACAGTAGGCCATCTGCAAGTTCGAGACACTGGGATGCCACTAACATGGATGAGTCTCAGAAACAGGGAAGCTGACGGTGTCATACTTAGTTAGAGGCCAAGTGAGAACCTAGGGGTCCATGGGTGCAAAGGCCAGAGAGTCTAGAGTTCTGATATACAAGGTCAGGAGAAGAAAGGTGCCCCTGCTCCAGAAGAGCAACAGAAAATTGCCTTTTATCTGCTTTTTTTTTTGGCTCTATCTGGGCTCCCAGCCAACTGGATGTTGTCCACCCACATTAAGGGCCCCCTGCTCCAGAAGAGCAACAGAAAATTGCCTTTTATCTGCTTTTTTTTTTTTGGCTCTATCTGGGCTCCCAGCCAACTGGATGTTGTCCACCCACATTAAGGGCAGATCTTCCCCACTTAGTCCACCAATTCGCATGCCAGCCCCCTTTGGAAACACCTATACAGACACACCCATAAGTAATACTTTACCAATTCTCTAGGTATGTTTTTATTCCAGTCAAGTTGACACCTAAAATTAGCGATTACAGTCAGTGAGGTGATAGGTATGTTAATTAGCTTGATTAACTCTTCCCACAATGTATACATAGGTCAAAACATCACGTTGTATGTCAAAATATAAATAATTATTATTTGTCAATTAAAAATAAATTAATAGAAAATAAATTTTTAAAAAATTTAAATCAATTTTTGGGGTGAGAATGTTTAAAATCTACTTTTTAATCCATTTTAAAATATACATTATTACTAACTATGGTTATTATGCTTGCAATAGATCAGTAAGACTTATTCCTCCTGTATAAGTGAGACTTTGCACCCTTTGGCCAACCTCTTCTCCTTCCCTCCCCCACCCCCCAGCCTTTGGTAACCACCATTCTACTCTTTGCTTCTATGATTTCAACTTTCTGAAATTGAAAGCTTGGAATTTGAGAATTTGCCTTTGTTGTCTGTGGATGAGTGGAGAAAAATAGTAGTTATGTGAACTTCTGGTTACTGTGACTAAAGCCCTCACAGCCCTGGAATTTTTCTAACATGCCTCAGAGAATATATCCAACCAATTTTTTCAATTTTATGGGAGTTTAGAAATTAGGGGAAAGAATGAGAAGGATCTCTACTTTTTCTTTCTATTGCCTGGAATATCACAGAAACTTTGTCAAAGTCACCCAGTGCAGTAACATCAGAAACCATAGTAACAGGATGAAATGGATTAGTGAATAGGCAGCTGAATGATACTTTGGGTGAGTAAGAGGATTTAGTAGCCGGTTAATGGATGTTGGTGAATTGGCATGTGGATGACAGAATCTGTCAATGGGTGGATGAGTAGACGAGCCAATGGATGAGGAGTATTTATTGAGATGGTAAAAGAGAGGACAGGTAGATGGTGGCGCTGAGGAATTACTAGGTATTTGACTCTGGAGATAAGTGATTCATGGATAAATGATTCACTTTAAAGGTGCTTGAAGCATAAAGAATAGGTCAGAGAATGGTAATGTGATTTTTTTTTTTCAAAATTACACAAAACCTCTCAATAAATAGTAGAACTTTAAAGAGCTATAGAAGGGTAACCATTCTGTTAAAATTTTTAAATGACATTCTTACTTTTTTTTTTTCCCCTTCCATAGATCATATAACTCCCTTTATGTAGGTTTGATTTGGAGACTTAGATACTAATTAAAATTTTAAAACAATGTGATGCTATTATTATTGGGATTTGAAAGTACCATGAAAATATACTTGGGTGTCCATCAACACTTGCAATGCTCAGATACTCTTTGCATATAACTTCAGGAGAGGTAAGGGAATTCTAGAGCCAAAGATGAGGATTGGTTTGGCTCACCAGGTATGGATGCAGATTTGGGCTATAGGAAAACATGCTAAGACCTCACAAAGCTGGCTTCTATGACTTTTTAGAATGATTTCAGGCTTCAGTGGAGTTTTAGAAGCAAGTGGGTTTGAGAACAACAGCCATCCACAGGGAAGGGACGAGTGGCTTGGAGTCCCTGCCCTTGAGAATTGGGAAGGATGACAGCAATTAACACACTAATGAAGGAAACTTCTGAGGACACTGTTAGCCCCACGTTGCCAGTGAAGCCACCACCACACTTTGTTAGGTCTGTGTGTGAGCCAATTTGAGGGCAACTTCAATGAACCTATGAACTGCCTCCCAGTAATTTCTCTTACAATTTAAACATCTCAGGTGATTTCTGAGCCCTGTAGCCCAAGGAGTCTGGGACTCTTAAACTCTATCATTCATCATTTTGCTGCAAGGGGGCACTCTTTAGAAGACAACTTAACCCTAGACTGAAGTAGACAGCCCATTTTGTCAGGCACTGATTAAATATTTCAGAACTCTTCATAGAAGTGCCAACAGAGGGTGAATTTTAAAAAGAGGTTTATAGAGGCGCAGATATAGTACTGACCTGATTTGTTAGAAAACTTTGGATCGGAAATATGAACCATGAATACTGAAATCTTCTCATTACAGTAAATGTAGTTTACAAAGTATTACAGTGTTATAGGAAGTATTACAGTTAATGTAGTTAAATAATTCTGCTTTCCAGAAGCTGGAGGTTTTGGTACATTTTCATTGTATGAGTTTCTCAATTCCAAACTTTAGGATTAGCAGAGAGAAAGAGAAAGAGTAAAACAAAGGTTGGGGGAAGAGAATGATTGATTTTTAAAAAAGAGATACCATGAATAAATTCTGTATAATTTGGGGGAAATGTATTTAGAGGAGAAACTAAGATCTACAAAACTTTGATTTAGGTATTGATTGATATTAATGAACATGTACTAGGAATACATTACATTTTCCAGAAATAATAAATTATCGATTGCTTTAAAGTTTCTTATCTTAATTATTTCTCTAAGAGTATGTGTACAAGTATTTTAATTTTTTCAGTGATACAAATGTGAAATGTAAAATGATTAAATGGATAGATCAAAGGCATACAGAAATCAGGATATAAACAGGGGCTACAGGTGAGGCATCCTGATCTTCATTTCGGAGCTGGTTCATGTAGCATGTGTTGTAGAAATTACATTGCAGAGATTTTCTAGACTAAGAAAATTACACTGCAAAAGAATACCCTAGTCTTAGATATAGGGGTCAAGAGATATAAAGAAGGTGAGATTGTACAGAATGAAACAATGATGAACTGTATCATGAAAGAAAAATTTTAGGAGTGCACGTTTGAGACACTGGGTCTTTGACTGGACTCAAATTACGTGAAAAGTCAGGCTACTGAATCCAGAGAGGAAGTAAATATCAAGACTCCACGGAAGAAAACTAATTATCCCCTCAGTATGTAAAGTCATCTTTGATACATCACCCACCCAGCAGCACTGGAGTTCTCTGTGTCTTAATACGAAGATGATGAAAATATTCTTCCCCATGATGGAGGCATTCAGTGTATACAACAACCAAACCACAGGTCACATGGCTCTTTCTCTAAACGAAAATACCATTTCTATTGACAGCTCAACTGTGTACAGGTATGGTTCTAGTTTATTTTGACCAGCATGCATGAAAGAAAAATATCTGTGGGTTGTGGGACTTACTTTCACATGCTCTGCTTCTGTATTCAAGACCTTAATTGTCCCAGCGAAGATTGTATTTGGCCCTCCAACAAGGAGGCCAAATATGCTTAAGACTAGAAGGAGTGTTACAAAAATGATGCACAAACAAATCTGGGGAGAAAAAGGTTTTGGCTTTTT
>NW_007739418.1:14159-15690 GCF_000696425.1 Galeopterus variegatus | reverse complement strand
GGGAGCAAAACTTATTCAATCAGCCAGTCAGCAGAAGTGGAAAGTTTTAGATAGTTTTAAATGTATAGTACACTCAGTGGGAAAGATAATAAGATGAGACACTGGTTGTTGCGAAGGAATAAGTACTTAAGTGTCAAGCTTCCTTAGGTACTTTTTGTGACACCTCCTTCCTTATATAAGTAAATATAGTATTTTGGAGTAGCAAGAGAATGTAATGATAGAAAGTGTGAATAGTAGCATCTGAAGACATCTCCAGAAAACCACAAGTAATGATCCTGTCTGTGTGGCATCAACACAGTGAAAGTTTCTGTCGATGTGTAGTTGATTCTGTCTATGGGTCAGGTTTTTCATCTTTTTCTTGATGAACTCATAGTTCCTCATATTTCCTTCAAGTTCTTGTTATTACTATTGGAGCAGGAATATGGGGAGGGCGTGGTTAAAGGCTGAAAGGGTACTTTATGTTGTAGGTCATATTGTTACCTGGGACTATACCCTTTCCTCTCAGGCATTCTGAGGAGCTGTAGGGAGTCCAGCATGGATGGGACTTCCTTCTGTGAGAGCAACTGTGCAGAGTTTAATAAATTATAACAGACTAGTTGAGAGATGCCTGATTTCCATGATTCTAAAATACCAGCTGTCCACAACCAATATTAACAAAATTAACCAATATTAACAAAATTTTCTGCCTGAGAATTTAGCAATAGAAATATGTTTCACTTGGCTTAAAATCTTGACTTTCCTGACATTTCTTTTAAGATAGGAAAGAAAAGGACAGTTTCAAAACTGTGGCAATGATTCTTGGGGGTCTGGCCTAGGTGAAGAGAGTTATAAAGAACAGAAGGGAGTTATTTGGTTCATGAAGAGAATATTGGAAGACAGACTCAGAAAAAGAGAGGCCAGAACATTTAATGCCACATTTTATCTACCCCATCTGGATAAAGGCTAGTCCAGGTTTTAACATCAGTTAGTACGGTTATGTGAATTTTCTATCCTCATCTTGACATATTTCAGCTAAAGATGTTATAAAGGATGTTAAAATATAGGAGAAAGAATAGTGAGTGAATTTATAAAAGTCAAGTAGGTTGAAAAATGACATTTAATTTGTTGCATTTAAAACACAATTTTTACAAGAAAGAAAATATAACACTTTCCATGGAATTAATGAATAGATCTGCTTTATTTAAAGAAACATTGTGATTGATCAAAATTTAACTTTTAAATTAGGTGTATGGTGTCATATAAATAAAAAGAGTTGCATGAAAAATCTGAACATCTATTTTTGTGTGTGTTTGTTTCTTTGTCAGAGACAGAAGAACATTTCAGTCCTGATATTTGCTGTAACTAATAATTATTGGATAAATGGATAAGGCACATCGAGATGCCTTTAACTAGGGCCCCACAAAGGTAATATTCTCTCTCTCTCTCTCTACCCATTCATTCATTTATTTAGTAATTAAAAATTATATATACTTATTGTGTAGGTTTTTGGTGTTATCACAACAAAAAATGATAAGTATGTGAGGTAATGAGT
>NW_007739418.1:11612-12832 GCF_000696425.1 Galeopterus variegatus | reverse complement strand
ATTAACATCCTATTTTAAGAAAAGTCCTGCTGTAAAACACAGGGCATGATAACAAATGCTATAGTTAATAAAACAAAAGTTAATAATCTGGACAGGGCCAGATTATGGATTGTATGGAAACTCTTCTGTCCAGGATAAACTTAATACTGTAAACACTTAGACATTGTAGATATGTTGGTACATAAAACTGATACGGATACATTTGCATTTTGCATAACTAATTTGGAGATAGAATGTAGGATTTTTGGAGTGGGTAGAAGATACATTAGGGAAATTTATAAGAAAAGTCTTATACTCAGTAAAATGGAAATGATGAGATCAAGGGTAAGTGTGATAAAGAGTGAGGGAAAAATAGAAGAAATATGAAATTAAAGAAGTAAAGGAGAGGATTATTCTATGGAGTAGTAGGAAAGAAGGAAAATTAAACATGATATATTGGGGAGTGGGAGAATTCTAGTCCCACTGACAGAAATAAAGAAGTCAGAGAGAATTCAGTTTGTAAAGAGATGATTGTAGTCATTGGTGAGATGTTGAGAAAATATTTATTAAACTGTTTGATAAAGCATCTGAACATTTATAGAGAAGTCAAGGAGATTAATGTAGAACTCAGAGTAACCCAGATAGACTAGATAATCACTATTGAAGTAGAAATAACAAGTCCTCAGAGAAGAAACTGTAGAAAGAAGAGTACGATTTCTGAGCACAGACCTTAGAAAATGCTTGAAACAACAGAGCAGGAAAATTTAGAAAATTTACCCAAAATGCAGACAAGAAAAATTCGATTGGATGAAAATCAGAACACAAGCATTTAATAGAGTTGAGTTTGAAGGAACAAATAGTTAACATTTTTAAAAGATAAATAAAGAATAAAAATATAATAAAAGTCTCTGCATTTAATGGTGGTAGGTTATCAGTAACCTTTAAGTTTAGGGAGAATGGAAATTTCCATGGCTGAGAGATGAATATTAGGAAATGAATCCAGAAAATGAACACCAATCATTTGATGTGTGAAATGAAGAGAGATTTAAAATGATGCATGTGCAATAAAGTTTCCTCTCCCAAACTGAGAGATCTGTACATGGATATATTTTTATAACGAGGGAGAAGGGACCACTTAGGTGCAAGGGAAGCCTGAGGATGGCAGAGAGAGGGAGTACGTGAAGAAAGAAGACCCTGAAAGAGATGAAGAGCATGAAATCAAGAATAATTATCATCATTCA
>NW_007739418.1:0-11047 GCF_000696425.1 Galeopterus variegatus | reverse complement strand
GAAGAAAGAAGACCCTGAAAGAGATGAAGAGCATGAAATCAAGAATAATTATCATCATTCAATAACGGGCTGCTGCCCTGGTTCATGCACTTGTGTAGGGACTTCAGTTCTTCAACCCCTTTTTTTTTCACCAAAGACCCTGAAGAAAGAAGACCCTGAAAGAGATGAAGAGCATGAAATCAAGAATAATTATCATCATTCAGTAACGGGCTGCTGCCCTGGTTCATGCACTTGTGTAGGGACTTCAGTTCTTCAATCCCTTTTTTTTTTCACCAAAGACCTTTTCAATTGGCCAATATACAGATTTTACAGATAAAGAATACGAGCCTTAGAGAGGCTGAGTAGCTTGCTCCAGACCTCAGGAAGCAGGATTAAAAGCAGGAACTGTTTGGCTCTGAAAATCATGCTCTCTGTAGGATCTGACACTGCCACTCATTTGTGCCGGGACAAGGGCTGTCATAGAGGGATACTCGGTGTTGGTAGGAGGAGCACAGTGAGTCATGGGCTGGCACATTCTCCAAGCAGCTGGCACAGTGCAGCCGAGGATCGGTTCTGTGTCTTTTCCTCCAGTGAGTGAACACTTGGAGCACAGGGAAGGGTAATATTCACCCTGAAATCCCAGCTTCTAGCAAAGATGGCACTTCATAGACATTTGCCAAATTAATGGAAAAAGAAATGTCTAATTCTGTTCCAGATGTTTTATCTATTCAATAACAGCAGATTTTTAAAAATAAAATGTTTTCTTGATGTTTTATAATTTGAATTTGAGATGCTTTCTCAGGCCTACCATGATTGAAGAAAGTACTGTGAGGGGCGCTGGTGGAGGTGTCAGTACAGAGCAGTAAAGGAGGAAATGTTGGAAGGGGAGATCAGGTTTTGAGAAGGACATTAGGGAAGAAGTTGTGAAAAAAGTGTGTGACTGTCTTAACCATGAATGAGATGGGCACTACTTGTGGACCTACTCGTTTTGTTTTGTCCTGTATCAGGTAAGAGAGCTAAAGTGTTGACAGTCTTCATCCCACATACCTTTGTCTGGCTAAGAACCTCTGTTTCTGCTCTCAGTTCCTGCTGCTTTCCCTCGCTCCTGCTTTCCTTTATTTTGTCCCCTGCAATACAAGAAATTTAGTAAGTAGGCAGACATGGAAGAAGAGTGAGTTGGTTCTAAAAATTTTTTTAAATGTAAACTCTTTCTTTTTTATGTTGAAAATTGATATTATAACATATAAGTTCTACTGAAAAAGCACTTGCTGAGTAAAAGAAAACACAAGGGAATCTCCATGCTAACGTAAGTCTACATGAATTCCATACCTTACTCTCTTTTTGGACAATGAAGATGTGTCCTTAAACTTCTGCTTTCTCTTCTTCCCTTTTACCTAGAAAGTCTAAGCATCCATATTTTTATTTGCTTTCTTTGGAGGCCATATCCATAGGACAGATTCTTTTTCTTTTTTTTCCCCATGCAATAGCTTCTTAATGGCAGCAAGTTGAAAAAAGAAAAATAATGAAAACAAAATACAATTAAAATGCCCTCCCCAGTCACACTAACAGCTGAAGAGAACAAAGGCTACCCCAAAACACCAGTGGTCATCAGGATTCTTAAAGCATCCAAGCCATACCTAAGTCCTCAGGTATATTAAAGTTTGTCCCCAATTTTATTGATGTCTAAATTTGTGGAGTAGATGAAAGGGAAAATCATGTTAGCGTCATTATGTACCATCAGATAGAGTCAGGTGACTAGTTAACATCCATATTACTACAGTTATACTACCAGTAGCAGTTAAAAAAGTACTTTCCCCGTACATTATTTATATATGAACTTGAATGCACTTGTGAGTTGTTTAATATTATTTTCTTTTACATAAGAAAGTTTGTTACTAAATCAACATCATGAAGCTGCCTTGTAAATCCAGATTTTAACCCTCATTTCGCTGATCCTAGAAATTTTCACAATGCCTTGCTTCTTCCAAATATTTCCTTTTATAATAAGTTTACACATTTCATCAAGATGGGTCTAGTAGATACATTTAAGGTAATTCTTTGACTTTAAAATCTCGTTCTTCTCCATTGTTTATCATTTTTACCTGCTGTTGTCACGTAAAATTTCCTACTTGCTCTGGAATTAGAGATAAGCAGTAAAGATGTAGAACTTACAAAATTGCAGGGCATTATCTCCAGGCTTTACCTGACCTCCCTGACACCAAATTGGGTCCTTAAAAAGACACTAGACTGTCTCTCTGATGCTAAGTAGATATAATGAAAACTGGGATCAAGCCTGTCATCTTGGCCAATACATGATCTGAAGTACCTGGCTAAGGCTGGCTGGCATACACAGTATTCACTCAAAAGTTATTTTTATGGTTCTTTGATAAACTTCTGTTATTTATGACTTTTCCTGCAGATTAATAACCATCACATGTTTTGATGGGAACAGATAACCACACGTGGGTGAGTGAATTTATTCTCCTTGGTCTATCCAGTGACTGGGACACTCAAGTCTCCCTCTTTGCTCTGTTCTTGGGCATGTACTTGGTGACAGTGTTGGGGAACCTTCTCATTGCTCTTCTGATCAGACTGGACAGTCGACTCCACACTCCCATGTATTTCTTTCTCACCAACCTCTCCGTTGTTGATGTCTCTTATGCCACAAGCATAGTCCCTCAGCTGCTGGTGCATTTTCTTGCAGATCATAAAGTAATCTCATTTGTGAGCTGTGTAGCCCAGTTATTTTTCTCACTGGCCTTAGGTGGGATTGAATTTGTTCTACTGGCGGTGATGGCCTATGACCGCTATGTGGCTGTATGTGATCCCCTGCGGTACTCAGTCATCATGCACGGAGGGCTGTGTGCTAGGTTGACCATCACATCCTGGGTCAGTGGCTCCATCAACTCTCTCATGCAGACAGTCATCACTTTTCAGCTTCCCAGGTGCAGTAACAAACATATCAATCACATATCCTGTGAACTCCTAGCTATGGTCAGGCTGGCCTGTGTGGACACCTCCTCCAATGAGGCTGCCATCATGGTCTCTTGCATCATCCTGCTGATGACACCCTTTTGCCTGGTTCTTCTGTCCTACATCAGGATTATCTCCACCATCCTAAAGATCCAGTCCACAGAGGGAAGGAAGAAAGCCTTTCACACCTGTGCTTCTCACCTCACAGTGGTTGCCCTGTGCTATGGCATGGCCATTTTCACTTACATCCAGCCTCACTCCAGTCCCTCTGTCCTTCAGGAGAAGTTGATCTCTCTCTTCTATGCTATTTTCACACCCATGCTGAACCCCATGATTTACAGTCTGAGGAATAAGGAGGTGAAGGGGGCCTGGCAGAAACTATTAGGGAAATTCTCCCAGTTAACATCAAAACTGGCAATTTAATGACCCATGAATATCACTTAGAGAAAAGAGCTTTGCTTCTGTGTTCTCCACCCAACTCAGATACGACAGGAACAAACTGCATTGCCCTGGCAACCAGAAAGGAGATAATGTAACGTGCCCTGTAAGATCTGTAGGAGGCTGAGTGGTTGTGTCGGGTGGGGTGTGGTGGTACTTTTATGTCACAGCAGCACGAACAATGGAGTTAGGCACTGCTGTAATAGAACTTTCTGCACTTTCTCAATCTCCATTCTTACAGCCCGAGAATAATTGAAAAAACATATTATTTACTGTTTTGATTGTCACATTGTTTGTAAACACGGACCAATTCATGGATCTTACCTTGGACCATTGGCGCTTATGCATCCACATTTTGAAAAAGGTTACAGTGTTTCCATGGAACAAAATGCATTTTCACATTTGAAGATTCACTTAAAATAATGTGTGGAGCATGTAGCCACATCCAGTAATTTGTGAATCACAATCATGAGAATAATGTTGTTATCAAGGCTGATTAAAATGTTTTTGTGCATGACCTACTAAATGTGGACATTATGTCTTTCTCTGAGAGATGGAGGCATTTCACTAGAAATATATCAAGTAAAGGTCTTGTATTGCTTTGATAGGGTCATAATCAATGGTTGTTTGTGCTGAAGGCTATTATTGGTCAAGGCAAATCTATGTTTTGGTAACTGCTTGACAGTATTCAAACAGTTTAAAAGAAATTTTACTGAATATATAAGAGATATCATTTAAAATGTTGAACCGTGCCATCTCTGAAAAATCCGTAACATTTTATCTGAATTCTTAGAAACAAATAAGCACATAAATTATGAGATAATGTATAAAATATCAAAGTTATACTTAATCTAAGAAAGGACAGACTCCTCCTCCAAAGATAAGGAAAGATGCAATAATTTTAATATGGATTTGGGGGGATCAGCATAGGAAGTCAGCTCCACAGTTGTTACCCTCAAGTTTCCATGTTGAAGACATCTCCCATCTCCCATCACACACACACAACCTGTCATACTCAAACTTTGTAAACCTAGTGATCTGGACTTGTCTGGGAGTGGAATTCACCTCTGAACAAAAGCTTTGAAAATGCAAAAGAAGAGAAAAAAATACTGAAACAAGCAATAAGGAAGGGGAAAGAAGAGAAAGAATATCATAAAAGCTGGTCTTCCCGCTTCCTTGAAGGAGTCTAAATCCTTTCTTTCTTTTGTCCCCTCTTCATCTTGGTTGATTTTGTAGTTCTTACTTTTGTTAACACAGTAGCAGAGAATCTGACAGTTCAGAGTTGAAGATTCATATAATCAAAAACTCATTTGACATTTAAATCTTACCTTAATTGTAATAAAAATCCTATTTTTTTTTTGGCAAGGTAAACAGGCATCCCAAAAGATGTGAATGCCAGTGAACTAAATTTCTATTGGTGTTAATTTATGCAACATCAATGTAGTGTCTACTCTGTGTTGGTGTGAATGAATAGTTCTTGGACACTATAGACAATATGATACAGTCCTGACAAGAATATGCCCACATATTAGAGATGACAGAAGATGAAGCAAGTATAATGCCTTGTGATAAGTGCTACAGTGAGAGTCAGCCTGCTGGAGGTGATTGCAGAAGTCTTCCATGAAAAGTTGAGACCAGAAATGTGAAAACAAGTTATCCAGTTGACAAGAAACCCAAAGAAACAACCTGTGCAAAGTTGTATAGATGCAGACAAGCATTAGAATCCAAATATTTTGGAAGCTTGATTGCAGGACAGAGAAAACTGAGGATATAGTGAGCATAAAGCAGGTGGGAGACACAGCCAGATTCTGAAGGGCATTCAGTAATGCCAAATTACCTTTCAACTTTATTCTGATATCTCTGGGGAGCTGGTAAAGATTTTTTTTGGAGGAGTATGGTTTGGAAAAATTTACATTTTTGAAATGTCACTCTGGAAAGTGAGATAGTGAAGAAAAGATTAAAGGCAAGAAAACAAGCTAGGGGACTGCTCCAGTAATACTATTGAGACATTAGGGGAATCTGAATTAAGGTAGTTGTAACAGGAAAGAGAAAAAAGTAAGTTAAGCCATGCCATGTAAAATAAATTTCAGATAAAACACTTCATCTCCCATATTCCATCTTCCCTATGGAATTCCCATGTGAATTGCATTCCTCTTCTGAAGTGTTATAATCCTGTCTGAATATTCTGTAAATTATTAACCAATTAGAAGATTTATCACCATGGGCATAAGCTGTATAAAATGGTATAAAAAATAAAAGAAAAAATTTAGTCAAAAATACAAATATGTCACCTCTTCCAGGGTGACAGAGATGCAAAAGATTACTCAAAGCTCATTTCTCCAGAGCAGTGAGAGGCCCAGAAGGGGTTAATCCCAGGCAATTCCTTCAAGAGAGAAGAATTCCTAGGAAATAACCCAGAATTAGGTTTTCTCTCTGTTTTTATTCTCCAGGCAAGAAAGTTACAGAAAAGGAACACAGGTGGTTACAAAAAGAACAATGAGATATTAGTCATGGAACACTCAGTTCCCCAAGAAACTTAAAGAAACAACTGAAGGTGAGATGAGGAACATCCCCCAACCATTAATCTTGAAGTTTTTAGCTCACATACTTTCCCATCATTAGGTTTAGCTGCACCAAGGACAACTGCCCTTAGAGCAAGCATTTTTGCTGTTTTATAATTTTTTTATCTACAGCAGAGATTTTAGTCCTGGGAAAGTTTTCTGTTTTTCCCAAGCCTAGCATCTCTATATGCAATTCTAAAAGGTTAGGCTATACCTTAAACTACGGGGATGTCACCCCCACTAAGCTATAATTTAGGCCCTGTGAAATACATTTGCTTCATTAATGTTGGTATCCTCCACACAAATACATACAGGACACATCAAGGTCGAAGATATGTGAAGATGCTGTATCTTCATTTCTGATATTGGTCATGCAGTCACAGTATTTGTGACTTCTCTCTGTTAACTGTCTCATGATTCCTTTGCCTTCAAACAGCTTCTTAGCTTGTCCAAGTTCTTTTCATGAACGGTTATCTAAATCTTCACCAAAAAGATGGAAAGACATTCCATACTAATAGATTGGAAGAATTAACATTGTGAAAATGTTCATACTACTCAAAGCACTCTACAGAGTCAATGCAATCCCCATCAAAATGTCAATGATATTCTTTACAGAAATATCAAAAGCAATCCTAACCTTCATATGGAACAACAAAAGACCCTGAATGGCCACAGCAATCCTAAGGAAAAACAATAAAACCAGAGGCAATATACTACCTTACTTAAAATTATACTGCAAAAGTTTAGTAACCAAAACATCATGGTACTGGCATAAAAACAGACAAATGGACCCATAGAACAGAATAGAGAGCTCAGGAATCAACCCATGTACTTACAGCCAACTTATCATTGACAAAGGCATCAAGAACATACCTTGGGGAAAGGACAACCTCTTCACAAATGGTGCTGGGAAAACTGGATACCCATGTGTGGAAGAATGAAACTAGACCCATACAACTCTCCATGTACAAAAATTAACTCAAAATGGATTACAGACATAAATATAAGACCTGAAATTATAAAACTCCTAGAAGAAAACACGGGGGGGGCCAGCCCGGTGGTGCACTGCTACAGTGCGCCACTTGGGAGCACGGCGGCGCTCCCGCCGAGGGTTCGGATCCCACATACAGACCGGCCGCTCACTGGCTGAGCGAGGTGCGGGTGCAACACCGAGGGTTGAGATCCCATTGCCAGTCCTGGTCAGGTACGGGCGCGACACTGAGGGTTGCGATCCGTTGCCAGTCATGAAAAAAGACAAAAAGGAAAAAAAAAAAAAAAAGAAAACACAGGGGAAACACTTCAGGATGAAGCTCTGGGCAAAGAATTTATGAATAATACCTCAAAAGCATAGACAACAAAAGAAAAAAAAATAAACAAATGGGATTATATCAAACTGAAAGCTTCTGCATAGCAAAGAAAACAATCAACAGAGTGAAAAGACAACCTACAGAATGGGAAAAAAATATTTGCAAACTATACATATAACAAGGAATTAACATCCAGAATATACAAGGAACTCAAGTGACTTAACCATAAAAAACAGATAATCCAATTAAAAAATGGGCAAAGGAGCTCAAAAGAAATTCCTCAGAAGAAGACATACAAATGGCCAACAAGTATATGAAAAAATGCTTGACATCACTAATCATCAGAGAACTGAAAATCAGAAAGGAAAGAAGGAAGGAAGGAAGGAAGGAAGGAAGGAAGGAAGGAAGGAAGGAAGGAAGGAAGAAAAATAAATAAATGAATAAATAAAGAACAATCACAATAATGAATTGAACTTCCAGAAGGAGAGAACAGAGTTGTGGTTACTAGAGGTGGAAAAGGTGGAGGGAGGTCTAGTAAGAAATTGGTTAATGGACATAAAGAATGATTACGTGTTTTAAATGATGAACATGCTAATTATCCTGATTTGATCATCACACATTGTACACAGTTATTGATATTCCACTGTATACTCCACAAATGTGTTTAATCAATTATTTTTCAATTAAAAATCCTTCATTTAAATGCATCTGCAAGTCCCTTTTATGATGCAAGGCAGCATATTCATAGGTTCTGGGGATTAGGGCATGGATATCTTTAGGGGGGCATTACTTGGTCTACCACAGAGTCTCTTCAATGTAGCTACTTAGTTGTGTTTTATTTTGTTTTTTGTTTTTTTTTAATGACCCTGGTAATTTTCAATAGCTTACCTATTTTCTGGTCTGATACAATATTGTAGTCTTGTCTTTTACTTTTCTTGACTTATAACAGGAATGATTTCTCCAAGAAGACCCAGTGAATTTTGGTGAAAGGTGGTGTTTAGAGACACAAGCTCAATACTGTATTCTACTGGATATTTAGGCTTTGTACTCCTGCTGGCAAGATGGATAGTCAGTAATGGTAGTAACTGAGGAAACTGGTTAGATGCAATCCAAGTTGCTGAACCAATAGATGGTCTTCATCTTTGCCTCCATGACCACTGGTGTGCTTGGGAAATGAGGCTCTCTGACACCCAATGTATGTGAGTATTCTTGTCCATATGGGAACTGAAAACTCCTTTCCAGTAGACTTTATCTTGAGCTTTCAAGGTTTTCACTTTAATCTTTGGCTTTTCAACAGTTTGAATATCAGGCATCTAAGTTTTTGTTAATTTTCAGGAATGCTGTTTGGTCAAGCTCCTTGAATTTGTGCTTTGATGTCTTTCATTATTTTTCTAAACCATTATCTCTTCAAATATTTTTTCTTTTCCTTTTGTTGCATTTTTTCCTCTTGGATTTTCAAATTTTATGTTCAATTATTTAAAATTGTCCCACAGCCTTTGAATGCAATATACTCTTTTATTGTTATTACTTTTTTCTTTGTGCTTCAGTATTGCTAATCTTTATTGATTTATCTTTATCTTCATTGATTATTTCTTGGCTCTGTTGAAGCTCCTTGAAAGCATTTGTCTTCTCTGTCACTTTGTTTTTTCATTTCTATTCGATTCATACATACAATTTTTATTTCTCTGCTGAAATGCCTTATACATTTATGAAAGCTATCCATCTTTTCCACAGGATACTTTAACTTATTAATGAGAGGTATTTTAAATCCCTGTGTGATAGTTCCTATATCCAAGTCATATTTGATTCTGGTCATATTCATTCCTTTGTTCAGTAATACTGTTTTTTTTTCCTTTTTTCTTCTTCTAGTACTTAATTTTGGTTGGACCCAGACATGGTGCATATAAAATAACAGAGTCTGAGTAAAATGGGCATGTCTCTTTTGTTTGTCTTGTAGTCTTGTGGTGCATGTAAGGGGGTGTGGGAATCAATGCAGTCATGGGTTGAGCTGCATTTGAGTTTTCTTGTTGCTATGATTGTCCTCAGTGCACCAACAAATCCAAACTTCTCTAGCATTACTTCTGCTTGGGGTGAGATGTTCATTTGTTGGAGAGTTTTCCCAAAATTGCTGTTCCATTCTCAGTTTTAAGCCCTCCCTGTGAGATTCCATGTCAGAGAGAGTGTCCACATTAGTCCATTATTGCATTGCTTTAACAGAGTACCTGAGACTGGGCAATTTATAAAGAACAGAGGTTTATTTGGCTTATGATTCTGGGACAGCTGTGGTAGGCAGTCGGCAGGCACAAACAGATCACATGGAGAGGAACCAAGAGAGAGAGGGGAGGTGCCAGGCTCCTTTTAAACAATCAGCTCTTGAGGGAACTAGTAGTGCGAGCACTCACTCACTATCTGCCCCCAGCCCCCGGCCCAGCATTAATCCATTCATGAGGGATCCACTCCCATGACCCTCACTGCTTCCGATATTGCCAAGTTGGGGAACAGATTTTGACATGAGCTTTGGAGAGACCCATGTCCAAACTCTACCAATATCTTCCCACATGTTTCCACTCCCCCGTGGTAAGCCACGGTTACGTGTTCAGTTCTTGGTGGCCTGGTGACAGAGTATTATTAAGGGATTATTGTCTGTTTTTCTGGTTCTTTCTTAATCTTAGGCATATCCTTTACTCCTGTGTCTCAGGATTGGGGAATTCTTAGTGATCCTGTTTCATCCCCAACCTTAAGAGATGGCTCATGATCTGAGCCTGGAATAGTTTCCTGCCGCACAGAAATGCCAGGGCTAGAAAATTTTTTTCAGTTACCTTTTCTTTATCTTCCTCTGAGAAAAAACAGGGCTTTCTGCTCTTCCTCCAATGTTTCATTCAATAAAGGGGACAGACTTGGTGTGTGTATGGGGGTGGGGAGGCCTTCTGCCTCCCACAGTGATGGTGCTGTTTTCCCCTAAAACTGCACAATGAATGAGGTTTTTCCTAGTTTTCCACCTTCCTCCAAACATTCTGTGTGGACTGCTTGAAGTCTGAGGAGGAAATCTTGAGAACTGGTGAGAACTCATCTTTTATCTGCAGCTCCTACCATACTCTACTCAGTACCCCGCATTCAGCCTTTAGAATGCTGGCAACTCTGACAGGTTTATAGGGTGGGCTCATTTCCCTCCCATGCATTGGCTCAGATAAGCCAAAGCTCTTTTCTCATGGCTTTCTGGAAGTACCTATCTTTCCTGAAGTTTTATTTTCACTAGTTTCCCTGCAACTTTAGTTCTCTAGTAATTTCATAAATAGTTATGATTTTGTAGATCATCTGGCCTTTTCTTGCTTTAGAATGGAAACGATGTTCTTTTTAGCTTTCGACAACCTATATGAAATCTAGAAGAAGCTCAATACTTTTTAAGGTCTGTTTAAACAGGCGAAGTATAAGGGGAAAATATGTGCTAATTTTCAGTTAAGTAAATTGTAGCAATGTCAAATAATGCTTTTTATGCCAAGGACTTTTAAGCCAAACAAATTACTTATCTAGAAGCAACTTACACAAGTTATGTACATGGTGCCTAGGAGGAAGCTATTTATGATATTCATACTTTTTTTTTTTTTTGGCAGTACCAAGGCTAGGAACTGACAGTGAATTGATGGTAAACATTAGTTTGTCTTTCACAAATGCTTCTTTTTTTTTTTTTTCTAAAACCCAGTATATTTTAGTTAAATATTTTTTTTTCATTAAATTTTTATTTTGTCAATATACAATGTATATGATTATTAAGGCCCATCACCGACACCT
>NW_007739417.1:44957-45586 GCF_000696425.1 Galeopterus variegatus | reverse complement strand
CAGGCATGGGAGCCCATAGTGGCAGATGAGGCCAGGACAGAGGTGGCCCATAGTGCCATACCAGGATAGGCCAGCAGGCACCTTGGGAAAGCCCAGGACAGGTCCGGCGGTCCTTGGCTTTGAGACAAGCTGGGCTGGACCAGCAGGGTCCTAGGTCCAGGCCAGGTTAGGGGGAGTTGGGATAGAACTACCTGGCAACGGGTGCCCTTGTGGCAGGGCAGTCTAGGCCAGGGGGGACCTAGGAGCAATCCAGGCCACTCTAGAGGGTCCATAGGGGCAGGCAAGGCCAATGGGGCTGTTAGTACCAGGCCAGACCAGGAGGGCCTGAGGTGCAGGCCAGCCACGTGACCACTTAGTGCCAGTCCAGGCCAAGGAAACAATTGAAGCAGGCCTGGCAGGTGCTTAGCAGAAGGGGGCCTATTAGTGCCAAGGGGGCCCTGAATAGTAGGTCTGGCCATGGAGGCCCTTAGCACCAAGTGTGTTTGGCCAGGCGGCCCCTTAGTGCCATCCCAGGACAGGGCAGCTCTGAGGCAGTGGGGGTCTCATACAGGCCTGGCCAGGTCTACCTTTAGTGGCAGTGGGGCCATTAAAAGGGGGCCTGTCCAGGGTAGCCCTTAGTGGCAGGCCAG
>NW_007739417.1:40641-41186 GCF_000696425.1 Galeopterus variegatus | reverse complement strand
GGGGCAGGTAAGGCCAGTGGGGCTGTTAGTACCAGGCCAGACCAGGAAGGCCCCAGGTGCATGCCAGCCCGGTGACCCCTTAGTGCCAGTTCAGGCCAAGGAAGCACTTGGGGCAGGCCTGGCAGGCGCTTAGCAGAAGGGAGGCTATTAGTGGCAAGGGGGCCCTGAATAGTAGGTTTGGCCATGGAGGACCTTAGCACCAAGTGTGCTTGGCCAGGTGGGCCCTTAGTGCCATCCCAGGACAGAGCAGCTCTGAGGCAGTGAGGGTCTCATGCAGGCCTGGCCAGGACTAGCCTTAGTGGCAGTGGGGCCATTAAAAGGGGGCCTGTCCAGGGTAGCCCTTAGTGGCAGGCCAGGAAACGCCAGAGTTACCCTTAGTGGCGGGGCAGGTGGGGGGCCAGGGACTCTCTTAGAGGCAGAGCAGACCAGGCCAAGGGAGCCCTAGGGGGGCTCTTTCTCTCTTTCTCTTTCCCTTCCTTCCCTTCTTTCTTTTCCTTCCCTTCCCTTCCCTTCCTTAGACAAAAGGGCCGGTGGTGTATTTGATG
>NW_007739417.1:38683-39997 GCF_000696425.1 Galeopterus variegatus | reverse complement strand
ACAGTTGGTGGCTGCTTTTAGGCCAACAGTGGACGGTTGGTGGCTGCTCTCTATAGGGGGCTGTGTGCACCCCTTTAGACTAACAATGGCATTTACACTTAGAGTAGGATGTGCTTCAGGCAAATCTAAAGTTGAACTGAAATGCTGTGCTGGACAAGCAGCTGTCACCAGGCTCGGCTGGCTTTTCGCCTCTGCTTGTAGGTCTCGTCTCTATTTAGTCACACAGATGGGTTCGTCCCTATGACCGCCCTGAGTAGCTCATCTGGTTTTGGGGCTTTTGGCTAAAGTTCTCTTTGTCGAAGTTATTCTAGTTAGTCCATTACTAACTTCCTTCCCTCCTTTCCTTCCCTCCCCTCCTTTTTTCCTTTCTTCTCTGTCCTTCCTTCCTTTACTTTCTTTTTTTCCTCCCTTCCTCCCTTCCCTGCTCTCCCTTCCTTCCTGCCTCGCCTTTCTTCCTTCCATCACAGCCTTTTCTCTTCTTTCCTCCTTTTTCTTTCTTTCTATCCTTCCTTCTTTCTTTGCTTCCTTCCTTCCTTTTCTTTCTTCTTTCTTTCTTTCTTGGGGTCCCTATGGTCTCCAGACCAGGGGAGCCCTTACAGGAAGTCCAGGGAAGGCCAGAACAGGGGGTTCCTTAGAGGCAGGTCAGTCCAGGCCAGGGGCCATAGGGGGGTTCTTTTTTTTCCTGCCTTCCCTCTCTTCCTGCCTTCCCTCCCTTCCTTTCCTTCCATCCCTTCCCTGCCTTCCCTCTTCTTGCCTTCCCTCCCTTCCTGCCTTCCTTCTTTCTCTTCCTGCCTTCCCTCCCTTCCTTGCCTTCCCTACATTCCTTGAATTCCTTCCCACCCTCCCTGCCTTCCCTCACTTGCTGCCTACCTTCCCTGTCTTCCTGCTTTACCTGCCTTCTTGCCTTCCCTCTTTTCCTGTCTTCCTTCCCTCCTTCCCTTCCTGCCTTCCCTCCCTTCTTTCTGTTCCTGTCTTTTCTTCCTTCCTATCCTTCTTTCTTTTTTTTTCTTTCCTTCCTTCCTCCTCTCCTTCTTTCTTTCTGGGGACTCTCTCTCTCTCTCTTTTCTTCTTTCCTTCTCTCTTCTAGCCCCCCTGTGTCCCTCCTGGCCTGCCCTGCCATTAACAGGCAGGAGGCCCTGGTCTGGACTCCCCTTGGGCCCCCAAGAAAGAAAGAAAGAAGAAAGAAAAGGAAGGAAGGAAGCAAAGAAAGAAGGAAGGATAGAAAGAAAGAAAAAGGAGGAAAGAAGAGAAAAGGCTGTGATGGAAGGAAGAAAGGCGAGGCAGGAAGGAAGGGAGAGCAGGGAAGGGAGGAAG
>NW_007739417.1:35788-37290 GCF_000696425.1 Galeopterus variegatus | reverse complement strand
TTGGGGTAGGACTACCTGGCCAGGGGAGCCCTAGTGGCAGGCCAGTCTAGGCCAGGGGTGAACATAGGAGCAATCCAGGCCACTCTAGAGGGTCCATAGGGGCAGGCAAGGCCAGTGGGGCTGTTAGTACCAGGCCAGACCAGGAAGGCTCCAGGTGTAGGCCGCCAGGTGACCCCTTAGTGCCAGTTCAGGCCAAGGAAGCACTTGGGGCAGGCCTGGCAGGCGCTTAGCAGAAGGGAGGCTATTAGTGCCAAGGGGGCCCTGAATAGTAGACTTGTCCATGGAGGCCCTTAGTGCCAAGTATTCTGTTGTAGCCACACAAAATGGGCTCAAACAGAAAATCGTACCAGGAGTGGGGTACTGCTTATAATAGACACTTGAAAATGTGGAAATGGCTTTGGAGCTGGGTGTTGCAGAGCATTTGGAAGAGTTTGGAGGACTCAGAAGAAGACCAAATGATGAGGGAAGTTTGGAATGTCTTAGAGACCTATTAAATATTGGTGAGCAGAGTGCTTATGGAAATATGGATTGTAAAGACCATTCAAAGGAGTTCTCAGATAGAAATAAGAAGTTTATTGGAAACTGGGGCAAAGATCACCCTTGCTGAGATCTGGCAAAGAACGTGGCTGCATTGTGTCCATGCCCTAGGACTTTGTGGAAGTTGGAACNAGGCCAGGGGGACCATAGCACTATGCAGGCCAAGGGAGCTATGAGCCAGGCCATTCAAAGAGGGCCCTTAATGCAGGGCAAGCCAGGCCACGTGATCTCTTAGAGGAAGGCCAGGAGGCTCTTACCAACAAGACAGGCCAAGGGAGCCCAGGAACAGGCCACTCAAGGGCAGGCACTTAGCAGCACTGTGGCCCTATGACAGTGGCCGACTAGGGACAGACTAGTAATGGGAGGCCCTATGGCAGGATAATTAGTGGGTTCTTGGGCAGGAAAAGCCAGGCTGGCCCTTAGTGGTAGGAGGCCCTTGGCAGCATGTCTGCCTAGGGCAGCCCTTAATGGCAGGTGAGGGCATAGGGTCAGGCCAGACCAGGCCGTGGGTGCCCTTAGTAGAAGGGAAGCCCAGGCAGGGGAGCCCATAGTGGCAGATGAGGCCAGGACAGAGGTGGCCCATAGTGCCATACCAGGACAGGCCAGCAGGCACCTTGGGACAGCCCAGGACAGGTCAGGCGATCCTCGGCTTTGAGCCAGCCTGGGCCAGACCAGCAGGGTCCTAGAGCCAGGCCAGGTTAGGGGGGAGTTGGGGTAGGACTACCTGGCCAGAGGAGCCCTAGTGGCAGGCCAGTCTAGTCCAGGGGTGACCTAGGAGCAGTCCAGGCCACTCTAGGGTGTCCACAGGGGCAGGTAAGGCCAGTGGGGCTGTTAGTACCAGGCCAGACCAGGAAGGCCCCAGGTGCAGGCCAGCCAGGTGACCCCTTAGTGCCATTCCAGACCAAGGTAGCACTTTGGGCAGGCCTGGCAGGTGCTTAGCAGAAGGGGGGCCATTATTGGCAATG
>NW_007739417.1:32815-34450 GCF_000696425.1 Galeopterus variegatus | reverse complement strand
AAGAAGAAGAAGAAGAAGAGAGCATTTTCAGAAGGAAAACTCAGTGGTACTAAGAAGATTAACACAAAGGAACAGGATTATCAAGAGAAGGACAAAAAGGCCCTGAAGGCATTGCAGAAGCCTCTGGGGCCAACTATTCAATTTCAGGCCCAAAGATCTAGGGTGACAAAACAGTCTTGGGGAACTGGCTTCAGGAGCCCTCCATGGTCTCACTGCTCAGGGCCACCTTGGGAAACTGCTTCTAGCACCAGCACCCTGGCTGTTTTGGCTGCTCCAGCTGTGGCTAAATTGGTCCCACGTGTGGCTGGACCTGCAGCTTTGAAAAATACAAGCCAGAAGCCTTGGTGGTGTCTTTGTGGTGTTAGGCCTTCAGTCTCACAGAATGCCAGAGCTCGGAAGGCTTGCGAGCCTTCACCCAGATTTCAAAGGATGCATGGAAAAGTCTGGGGGCTCAGGAAGAGATCGGTCACAGGGGCAGATTCACTGCAGACAGACTTCACTAGAACAATGCCAAGTGGAAACGTGGGGTTGGAGTTGCAGCAGAAACGACATCAGCACCATGTCTAGTGGAGCCATGAGATCAGGACTGCCATGGAGACCCCAGACCTGTGGAGCTACAGGGTGGAACAACAGCCTGGGATTCCTGAAATGTGGCCTGCAAGCAAGAAAGCCATAGGAGCAGAGCTGCCCAAGGACTTGGGGACCCAACCCCACACTAGCATGCAGAGGACATGGAACACGGACTCGAGATGCATGATTCACCATATTTGAGATTTAATGCTTGCCCTTGGGATTTTGGACTTGCTTAGGACCTGCTACCCCTGTCTTTTGGCCTATTTCTTTCTTTTGGAATGGGAATATGTACCTTATGTTTGTCCGACCACTGTATCTTGGAAGTAGTAACTCGTATTGATTTCACAGATGGGACTTTAAACTTTGGACTCTTGAGTAGAAACAAATTAAGACTGTGGGGGTGAAATGAATGTATTTGCATGTGAACAGGACACAAGTTATGGGGGTCCAGGGGCAGACCATGCCATAGTGAATGGATTGAAAATGGTGGTCAGGGGTGTGGTTCTGAGAGCTTTGAAAGAAGAGCACATGTGAGTCTCTCTTTCTCTGCTCCTTGTGTTTCCATCATCTTGCAATGTGAGACCCCTGGGTCACTGTTGCCACCACCAGATGGATTTTGTACTTCCTAGCCTCAGAAACTATAAGCAATAGGGGCCGGCCCGGTGGTGCACTGCTACAGTGCGCCGCTTGGGAGTGCGGTGGCGCTCCCACCGAGGGTTCGGATCCCACATACAGACTGGTTCCTGCTCACTGGCTGAGCGAGGTGTGGGCGCAGCGCTGAGGGTTGTGATCCCGTTGCCGGTCCCGGTCCGGTACGGGCGCGACACTGAGGGTTGCGATCCGTTGCTAGACACGAAAAAAGACAAAAAGGAAAAAAAAAAAAAAGAAACTATAAGCAATAGGGGCCGGCCCGGTGGTGCACTGCTACAGTGCGCCGCTTGGGAGTGCGGTGGGGCTCCCACTGAGGGTTCGGATCCCACATACAGACTGGTTCCAGCTCACTGGCTGAGCGAGGTGTGGGCGCAGCGCTGAGGGTTGTGATCCCGTTGCCGGTCCCGGTCC
>NW_007739417.1:0-32175 GCF_000696425.1 Galeopterus variegatus | reverse complement strand
ACCTTCTTATGATGAATAAGTACTTTTAGAATATTTTGATATTTATTGTTTAATGCTGACATACAAGGGTGTGAGTTTGCTTTAGAAAAGAAATTTGACATTATATGCTTCATTTTAGCATTTAACTATGATGGACTTTAGTATGATTTTCTCCTCTTTTCTTTTTTATTCCCAGTCAGGGTTTGCCAATTTATTGGGGTTCTTTAATCTGTGGATTGATGTGTTATACTCATTTTGGAAAATCTCTGGCCATTACACCTTCAGTGATGGCTTCTGCCCCCTTCTCTCTCCTGTGTCTGTCCCTCTCTGAGTCCAATTACCGATACGCAGTTGAAATGAGGCTCATCCATCTCTGCTTCTTCTCTCTTCCTCAGGGAAGGCCCTTCAGGGATTTGGATGGAAATCCTAGTAGGTCACTGGTCAACCATGAAAGACTGTGACAAATCCACTTGTGATCTTTAAGGTCTCAGCTTGCTGCTTTAGCACCCATGCCCTGCAGCTTGCAAACGTGCAAAAATCTTGAGGGACCAATCAGCAGGTCCTGTCATTCTGGAGAAACATTATCTCCCAAGCACTTTGAGATTCAGGCAGATTTTACTCTGACTTTTAGGAACCCCTGGCCTGGCTCTTCAATCCTCCATGGTCATCCTCAAAACACAGAGAATGTCCTGTGGAAAACACCGACCATGTTGGTGCTTCTCAAGTCATGTGATCTCTTTTGCTAGCACCAGCCCTGAGTGAGCAACCAATACTTCCCCGGTTTCTCTGTCCCCCACATGGACCGAATGTGATCATCGGTCCCTGCTGAGAATTAGCAAAAACCCTGCCCTAGAAGTCACCCTCACTGAAATTCCAATTCATGCAATTATTGTTTCCACAACTGTATTATGCCCTCCGGTTTACACAGCGATACATGCTTTGCTTTTTTGTTCAATTAGACATCAGTCCTGAAGCTCTTTTCATTACCAATACGTGACTTCCTTGATTTTTATAAAAGTTAATAATGTATGTTTATGGAACCGCTTATCTCTAAACAGACATTGGCTGGTTCTCAATCTTTTGCTACCAAACCTGTGCAAATGAATATAGAGATAAATTTAAATGGACCCAGTACAAAAGGCTTGAGAACTCCTTCCAAAGGAAGACTGATAGCAAAGCTGGGGAGGTAGTCATATCATACGCTAAAACAAATATTTTTAAATTGTACATCTTTTCACTTGTAAATAGTTCTTTAAAATTTTTTAGTGAGGTTTATCATGCTTAGAAAAAAATACATAGAATGTTCTAAGTTTAAACATTAATGTCACATAAACTCTGCAGACTGGACACACACTAATGAATAGACTGTGCAGATGTTAGGCTTGCAGTGTGTCCATCCTGACCTCAGTTCCCTCCTCTCCTCAGATGTGACCACTACTCGGAAATTTTATAGTTATTCTTTTTGTCTTCACCATCTATTATGTATCATTAAGAAGTGTTCTGTTTAACATTGCCTCTTTTAACCTTTCCATGAAAGCATATTAATAGAATTACCCTGAACATGGTCATGGCTGGTTTTACTGCCCAAGTTTGTTTCACACACCACGCTCTAACCAACTGAGCAAACTGGCTAGCCCTCACCGTAAGTTTTTGTTTTAGGGTAGGGGCAACAGTTCTGTTTTACTCTATTTTACCAGTTTACATAATACCTAATTAAATTATGTAATTGTATAACAAATTCAACAGGCATAAAAAGGTTTGAAAACAACGTAAGTGGCTGTGGGCAGGCATTGGGCTCACCTGGTGGGAGCAGAAGTTGAAGATCCTCCCCGAGAGGAGCCTCTAGGCTTGGATGTCCCTTTGGCCACGGTCACCAATCAGTGAATTTCATGAAGGGGATGGGGCCTTCCTGAGCTGGAGAGTCCAGGAGATGGACGGCTGTCAGAGTGGCTGCTGTTCTGTTTATTGCCGTTCCCATCAGAACCAGTTGGGGTGGGAGAGGGACAGTACCCGAAGGAAGCAGAGGTGATGCTGCCTAAAGAAGCTGCCAAAAAAAGAGAAAAAGAAAAGAAGCTGGAAAGATGTCCTGGCAGGTGAAAACCAAAGGTGTCTGCACCTGTGGCTCTTGGTGGCACAGCTGACCACAGGTGGCGTCAGAATAAAACCAGACCCGCACCTGGCAGGTCTTCTCCTGAGGTTAAAGCCCAAACAATTGTTTTCCCTCCTCCTCCTGTTTCTACTTCATTAGAGAAAAACAAAACCCAACAAGCCACACGTTCACCTGACAAGTTAAACCATGGAGAGGCACGTGAAGAGTCTACAGTCCCAGTTCCCAGGCCAGCCCAGGCCTGATAACCAACAGTCGTGTGTGCGTTCTCTGCCCCTCTTCAGGCTCAGGAAAACACATGCAATGTGCCTGTTGTCCCATGCACGTTACTTGAAAGTTGACTTGGCACTTGAGTCCCTGCAGGCCCAGCTACACCTGCCCCGTCAATCTGACCTTCGGTTTTATTACCTTTGTCCCCACACAGACCCCTGCTCTGGCCATCCTGGTCAGCTCAGCCTCCAGACAGTCCCTGCATTCTCCCTTCAGCAGAGCCACCTGTCCTTTGAGGCCAACTCTGGTCCCAGGTGAAGGTTTCCTCTTGGATGCTCTTTAGTGCCAATTCTCTGTCATACTTACCTGACAAATCCTGTGACACCTGGGGCTATTCGTTATGCATCTTCTGATGAGCACATCTGGTCTCCTGTTGAGTGGGACTGTTCTCTCTAGAGGCAAGACGTCAGCATCCTCAGCCTTATGGGGAAGACGTGGTTTGCAGCAAGAACCTTTACCCCTTCCCCACATCAAGGAACCCCCAGAGGGGGAAGTGCTGCAGGCCATAGAGCTCTATAACTCATCCAGGTGGGTCTGGTGTCCTTAGAAGAGGGGAGGCAGGAGGGTCAGAGATAGACCAGAGATGTGAGGATGGACGAAGAGAGAGAGAGAAACGTGAAGATACTGAGTTGCCGGATTTGAAGGTGGAAGAAGGGGCCACGAGCCAAATAGAGCAGGCAGCCTCTGGAAGCTGGAAAAGGCAGGGAAACAGATTCTCACCTGGAGCCTCCAGAAGGAACCAGCCTTGCCTACAGCTTGGTTTGTCACACCTAGCTACATGGGAGTTTGGAAAGGTAGCCTTTTAACTGGGTGTTCTGTCCAGCCAAACTCTGGCTAGAGTCACTCCCAAAATGGTGGCAGGGGAGTTCCCACAAGCCCCAAATCTTCTCAAGATGGGTCCAGTTGGGATTCCAAAGAAAGAACCAGCAAACACCAGGGTGATCAGTCCAAAGCATTTATGAGGGGAACTTACATCCAGAGGGCTTCAGCATCCTCCTGATGGACTCTGAGATGCCACTCTCTCTCTCTCTCCCCCTCTCTGTCACATCTGTAACTCTTCTTTGTTACATTTAAGGTGTTCTCACTTTGTCCTGTGACTCCACTCTTGAATTCTTTCCTGTGGCAGAGCCAAGAACCCGCCACAGGAAAAGCGGGAGGATGGGGTGGGTTGAGACTGACTACTGGGACCCCCCAGACATCAGTTGAGTTGTGTGATCTCTCACGCCAGCACCACCCGTGAGTGACCAACCAATACCTCCCTGTTTTCTCCGTCCCCTGCGTGGGCCAAGTGTGATCATCTGTCCCTAGTAAAAATTTAGGAAACAAACACCCTGCCCTAGAAGGCTCTCTCTTTTTTTTTTTTTTTCTGGAAATTTCTCAAATTTATTGAAAGACTTTAACCAACATATCCAGGAAGCTCAATAAACTTCAAATCCAATAAATGCAAAGAGATTTACAAATAGATACATGATAATAAATATGCTGAAAGCCAAAGATAAAGAAAACCTTAAAGCAGCAAGAGAAAAACAATTCACAACTTGCAGTGGAACCCCAATAAGATTAACAGCTCACTTTTCATCAGAAACGATAGTTGCCCAGAAGGCAGTAGGATATTTACAAAGAAAAAAAACCATTGATCAAGAAAACTGTATCCAGCAAAGGTATTTTTCAAAAGGAAAAGCAAAACAACATTACCAGATCAACGAAAAGCTTGAAGAATGTGTTGCTAGCAGATCTCCCTTACAAACATACTGAAGGAACTTCTTCATTCTTAAATTAAGTCACCTTGGACAGTAGTTTGAATCCAAACCAAAATAATAATAATAAAAAGCCTGCCACTCTGAGCACAGCCTGGCAGATTTCTTTCTTTAATAAAGCTCGAACGGTACCCGGCATCTCGGCTCACTTTCTTTCACCCCTATGAAGAGAAATTGTCCAAGAATTGGAAATAGGCAAAAGAGACACCGGGCATGCTTTCAGTGCAGGGCCAGGTTTCAGGGACTGCCTGTCATACAGCAGTCTGTACCTTTGACTGTCTTTCTACTGACTAGTGTTGAAGCAAAACACTTCAGTCCGTCAGGAGATTTGTGAGGCTTTTATTTAGGTTTGCATATCGAGGAAGACCACCTCTCAGCCTGAGATGCAGCGAGGAGACTTTAGAGTTGCAAGTGCAGGAAATTCTAAGCTGTAAACAAATTCCAAACGCTGGGCGAAGACGGGATGGGTAACTGAGGGTGACACATGGAACAAATGCTTTCTCAGGCCTCTTATGCTATTCACGGCCACTCTAACCCAGGCTCCTCAACGCCTAGGTGACTTCCACGTGCTTAACAGGCTGACACACCCTGTCTCCCAGGACTTCTCTCAGCAGTGTCACCTGTGCTATCTTGTCCACGCAATGGGTTTCTTGATGATAACAAATGTAAGAGTCTCTTTGTCAAGCAGTAAATTCTAACAAAGGCACAGCTTCTTGGGCTAGAAGAAAATAAGTCAATTAAGTTAAAAAAAATGTGGTTCTTTTGTTCTCCATTCCCGGCCTCTTTTCTTCCTCATCAGGAGGCTATTTGACAACTCTGATAGGGGAGAAGTTGAATAGCAGAAAACTAAGATAATTCTCATCCATAACAATGCAAATGGGCTCTGTCCTGCAGAGACACAATTAATTTCTGTCCTCTAGAGGAGATGACCTTAAACATTACCTTTTATTGCCCTATAGGAAACCGACCAGGTCTGCATCTATCAGCAAATTCATCCTAGTGTCCCCATTGCCTATAGACTGATTTAGATTTTCAAATTCTCCTTTATGTTGATCTTAACCTATTTGTTCCCCACTAATTAACGAGTGGAATAAAATTATCTATACATGTTCATTCCATATTTGAGAGTCATGTTTTCAATATTTTGAAAATTGTCATTTAGCCACCCCCGCCCCTTTGGGAGAGCAGGATGCATCTCCCTGTCCCCTCAGCACCAGCACAGCACCCCATGGTGGCTCGATCCCACTGTGCTGTCTCCCCCCACTGCCTCCTCAGCTATTCTCAGGGGCACGAGGGCCTGCATGTCACCCTGCTGCTTATGTCTCAGAATGTTTGTGTTCCCTGCACCTGGTACAGGGTTGGGCAAGGAGGAGCAACTCAATAAATGTTTCTGGAGAGCCCCATCCAGAGGTCGTCAGCACAGATGACCCAGCTTCACGCCGTCGGTGCCCAACTCACTGTTAAAAGGTGAACTTTGGGCTGTTACGGAACAGACTGGACAGAGAAGCAATCGGCACTCAGAGGGTTGGAGAGTCAGGTACTTTATTATGCTGACAGGCCCAGATGAGCTAGTGCTCCAAGCTCTGAGCCCCGAGCTTAGGTCTCACAGGGTTTATATAGGTAGACTCTTCTGGGTTTTTAAGTTTCGTTTTCTCAGCATTCATGTGGCTAATACAGCAGTAAGTTCTGGCTTCTCAGCATGTGGCCAGGGTGGCAGCTAAAGCAATAAGCAGGCCTGGTTACAGAAGCAAGAACGTGAGCAATTGATTAACAGTGGGGCTGATGCAATAAGCAAGTACTATTTCAAAGGCAAAATAGGCCACCGAAAGAGTTCATTTTAATTTCTCCTAACAAGGCCGGCTGGTTAGCTCAGTTGGTTATAGCGTAGCCTTGTAACATAGGGTCAAGGGTTCAGATCTCCATTCCACACAGCGACTCCCCACAAAAAACAGAAACAAAAAAGATGAACTTCAGCACATTAAATTGTAAAGCGTTTATTTGAGCAAACAGTGATTCATGAATCGGGTACCACAATATAGGGGTTCGGGGCTCCACTGACAAGGCACAAGTGGGAATCCTTTATAAGGTGTGGGCAGAAGCAAGACAAAGAAAATATTTGGTTGGTTAAAGTGAAGCCAGTACCTCTTTAGAGGTTAGTTGGTGGCTTCTGGCTGATTAAACTTAAGTTTTGTTTTACTGTTTATACTGAGTTGGGTTTCAATTTGCTTTCGTAGGGAACCAAACGTTGGGGCTATCTCTGTCTAACGGCCTCCCAGTTAATTTTTTTTCAACATCACTGAGATATCTCTTGGCCCAAACCGCCATGATTGTGACCCTTACCTCATCCTCGGTTAGTGTCCCAGAGGTAAATCCCAAAGGCATTGTCTCTGCCTTAACACTCCCACTCCCTCCGTTTCCGCTTTGCTCTTTCTCTTCCTTCCATGCTGCTTTTCTCTTTCCTTTGAAAACTCTTAATTGCAATTTCTGGAACTCTCTTTCTGTAGTGAAGAGACCCCTCCCCCTCCCATTTTCTCAGTCTATTCATGGAACTCTTTCCTTCCTTTAAGAATTATTTGGTGGTAGAAACAGCAAACAACTCAAGGGGTACATGTACTGTAAGGATGGAAGGAAGACCGAAGGGATGACCCCGTCTGTTCAGTCTGCGTTGGCCTTGAAGCCAGGCTGACCCTCCTGCCCTCCGACCACTGAAGCCTGGGTGGGCGCATCCCACAAAAACAAGGAGCCAACGCCCAACTGTTATTCTGGGTGGCTGCTCAGCAACATCTCTTAACTTTCCACGTCTCAAAATGTCTTTATTATTTTTGGTCCTTTGCTTTTTCTTGTGAATTTCATAATCATGTTGTCAAGTTTTATGAAAAACTCTGTTGGATTTTTTATTGGAATTGCATTTCTACATCTGCTGTCCCATTCCCAGGCACCAGCATGTGACTTCCCTGCTTGGAACTTTTCCAGAGTTTTCACTTAGAACAAAGTCCACACTCCTTACTAATCCTTCCATGTCTTGGCCACTGACTGCCTGTCTGCCTCTGTGTCCCACCCACCGCCACCACACTTCCTGGTCCCCGTTCACCAGCCTCCTCCTGAGCCTGGGACACACCAAGGTTATTCCTTCCTCAGAGCCTTTGCCTGAGTTGTTTCCTCTGCCAGGAATGCTCTTACCCTACATTATTGTATGGCTAGCTGCTTCTCAAGTCTCAGCTCCAATGTCAGGAAATCCTTCCGTGACCACCCTGCACAGGGAGCCCTCCCCTCTTCACACATCCCCCTCACTTATACCTGATTTGGATCTTCACAGCACTCACTTGACTCTCGGGACTAATCTTGCTTTTGTTTATTATCTGTGCACCCCCCACTAAAATACAAGGTCCGGAAAGAAGGGACCTCTTTTATCTTCTCTACTTGTGTGTCTCTGGTGCCAGGTATAGCCCTTTGGTACGTAGTAGGTATTCAATAAATATTCATGGCATAAATAAGACATAACTGAATGAATAAAGACTATAGAGCCACATTTAAGAGAATGAGTACAGAGGTTTGTATGTACTAGTGAAAAGGTCTCCAGGATATATGCAAAAGCGGGGTGCAAAAAAATTATTATCCTTTTAAACAATAATTTTGAAATAAGAGTTTTCTGAAAGATATGTATGAAATGGCTAACAGTAGTTACTTTTGTGGAATAGTAATATGGGTAGGGTAGGAAGAAGACTTTTACTTTTCATTTCATGTCTGTCTGTACCATTTTAATTTTCTGATCATTGCATGTGTTTTTTTTTTTCTTTTACTTTTTTTTTGTGTTAAGAGACATTATCTGGTCACTTTTCTGAATTAAAGATGCTTTAATTAAAAGCAATTGGAACTATTTCTATGAAGTTGGTAAAGTTTCAAATCAATTATTTGTTTGTTTTGGTGGCTGGACAGTGCAGGGATCCGAATCCTTGACCTTGGTGTTGTCAGCATCATGTTCTAACCAAGTGAGCAACTGGCCAGCTCTTATTTTTTAAAAAGTATCATTCCCAGTGTTGGCAATGGGATGTGCTGAAGGACACTTTCATACATGGCTGATGGGAGAATAAATTGCATCAAAGTCTTTTCAAATATACTATCCTCTGGCCAAAAAACTTCTAAGAATTTATCCTAAAGAAATAATTAATTATGCGCAAGAATGACCATAACAGCATCGGTTATAATAGCAAGAAGTTAGAAACAGCCTAAATGTTCAACAGTAAGGAAAAGGTTAAACAAATTACATTACATTTATAAAAGGGAAGATCACACAAATTTAAAAAGTGTATATGTTATTTGAACTCATATTTTGTAAGGGAAAGCATGGATATATGGGCATTATGTTATTTTCTCCTTCATATCTAATTTTTCTGCAGTGAATAGACATTTCTTCTGTAGTGTTTACTGTTTTAAAAAAACTTTCAAGGGCCGGCCTGTGGCTCACTTGGGAGAGTGTGGTGCTGACACCACCAAGTCAAGGGTTAACATCCCCTTACTGGTCATCTTTATCAGCACCGCACTCTCCCGAGTGAGCCACGGGCCGGCCCTACTGGTCATCTTTAAAAAAGAAAAAACTTTCAATGCTTCCTAAATTGCTTACAAAATGAAATCTGAGCCCTCTAGCGTCACATACCAGATGTCCTGTGATCTGGTCTTTCCCTTCCAGCCTCATTTCTCATCACTGCTGGCCTCCCGCTTTGTGCTCTAACAGGAGTGAACCCCAGCTCTGACTCCCCCACGCCCTACCTCCTCCGATCCTCTGGGCTGCCGGGCACTCCCCTTCAGTGTCACCTGCTCACTCACTCTTATCTTGTAAGACTCCATCCATCACTCGAGAGCCATTTTCAGGGAGCTACCCTGATACCTACCTGCTCTCCATCGTGCTGGGAGACAGGCCCGTCCTGTCTGCTCCCCTAATACTCAGAGTGTATCTTTATCACTGTAACTTATGACATTTGGTTGTAACATTTTAACATTTATGCATGTCCCTCCGACTAGTCCCTGAACTTCTTCTAGGTTGTGTTTCCACATGGTTGAAACTCCATACAGATTTGTTAATATATGAAAGAATTAATGCATGAATAATTGAGTGGATGGCTTCTTTCCTCTTCCAAACACTACTTCTAGTACTGGTTTCATGATAGTAACCACCTGATTAGTTAATTTCACCTAGTTCAGGTACCCCTGATTCAAAATGCCTGAGTAGATTGTCAACTCATATCCTAAGAAAATCAGGATGGGAATCAGCTGAGAAGATTCAAAACAACACTCTACATAAATTGCATATAGATTTACCAAATAAAAAAACAATTTCTCATGGGCCGGCCCGTGGCTCTCTTGGGAGAGTGTGAAAAAAAAAAAAACAAAAAACACCAGTTTCTCATAAATGCAATATTAAAGAGGGAGGCTTAGGAAAAACCACCAGCTGACAGGGACATATGTTGTTTATTTTGTAGTTCTGTCTCTCTCATAATGAAGCTTCTCTCTCTCTCTCTCTCTCTCTCTCTCTCTCACACACACACACACACTCATATACATTCCAAGGTTGTCCTGAGGCACTGAGTGATCAGCTTTAGTCTTAGGATGAAGAAGCTTCAGCTTCACTAGTGATATGAGTTCCATTTCGCAGAGTTCTTTCTCTGACACTTGTAGGGAATTTTGTGCGCACCTTTCTCTTCACCCCATATCCTTTCGATCAGCTGATGGCCCATGAGGTTGGTAATCTGACAAGTTCAGGACATGCTTGACCCCCTCACTGATCCACACACAGAATGCCCAGAGAGGGGGTTTCCCAACCCTGCTCTGCTTCTAAGAAAGACGAGAGCTGCTTGGCCCATTGATATCTGCAGGTGACTTCGATCTGGAGTTCAGTGAATTGAGTGTTGGGTGATTGTAGCTCCTGCTCCTTCTTTGCAACTGATCATGCTTCCATTCACTGGCACTCTCAATCTATCCACTGCACACACTAACTAGTAAATGCCAACATCCTGCTTTAGTCATTAAACAGTTAGGTGTCTGGTTGGTACAGCCGCCGTCCTTACAATTTGCTCTAACATGTTACTATTAAGCACTTGCTGTTACAGCTTGCATGTGGCAGCTGAGGCCAGCTCAGTCACCTTGTCGCTATGTGGCCAGCCAACACGTGCTGTTGGGTTTTACTAATAGAAGAGTGGTTATTTATGCTCCCAATTACAATTTGTTCAAACAAAGGTCATGGGGTCTTAAAGACTTTCTCAACAATCACTGCTAAGAGAGAAGGAGAGAAAGAGGAAAATAGAAAGAGAAAAGGGAGGAAGAAAGGGAGATAATTCATAGATAGAGAGGACATTTGGGGGTCGAGGCCCCCGCAGTGTTTCCATGTAGCTCTCTTGGCAATCCTGAAACGTAGACACCGCCGTTCCCTTTCCCACTTTCCTTCCCAGACACGTGGCAACCCAGGGTTTGCCCTCAGCAGCAGGAGCATGTTGTGGACCCCACTGCACCAGAGGGCCCAGAATCGCATAATGTAGATCAAAGGGGAGCGTCCAAAGGCTTGAATTCGAAGGAGATGGGAAGAGCCCTAAAGGAAAGCACTGGCAACGGAGAACTTGCAGACAGTGAGAATACAGGTCAGGGGTGCCTGGAAAGAGTCCCAGAGGCAGCAAAACAGCATGGAGGGCAGCGTGGGGCAGCGGCAGGAGCCTTTCCTAGAGAGTTTGCTTCTGAGCCTGCTGAGGGAGAAGGGGCTGGAGGGGCACTGGGGAATGGCTGGCCTTGAATGATGGCCCCAGACCATGTGACCATGACGACCAAAGGCAGAGGTGAGATTTAAGACCTGTTCTGTCTGATCCCAAATCCATTACACCAACCACAGGTGGAGTGACTGTCCCTCCCTTTGACATGCTGCAGTCAGGGTGGGAAAAATTCAGGAGTGGGGAAGAGCCAACGAGAGATGAAATAGCAAAACTGAAGGTTGGGGAGAAACAGTTTTCTTTTAGCACAATAACATCCAAGGGGTGGATAGAAGGGGGATTGGAGAGCTGCACAGGGGTTTTCTGGCCTTTCCCCTACTTCAAGCCTTTCCCCTTCTCAATTTCAATTTCAAAATTGAAACTGACACAGAAAATACAGAATTCCCTCTGCATGGATAGACCAACTGCAGTAAATTCCACCGGCTTGGGATCCAGGGATGTGTGATTCCAGATATGGCCACAGGGTGGGGACACGTGACTATCCCATCTCTGCGTTTTCATCCCAGGCGGGGCCAGATCCACAAACCACTGCTGGGGTTTGCCCAATCAATGAACTTTGTAGGGCGTAAGGCTTAAAAACAAACAACAAACAACACAGTCTTGAGGTCATTCAACACAGTCTTGAGGTCATTTTTTAAAAACAAACAACAAACAACACAGTCTTGAGGTCATTTTCCAAACCTTGGATGGGTCAGCCCTGGATTATCTTTCTGATGGACTTAGGCTAATTTAAACACACCTTTTGCCTCCTTGGACCAGTTGTGAATAGACTGATGATGAACCTAACATTATTTAATCCTACGAATAGTTATTATGTTGGCACTCTGTGCCAAGCAAGGTGCTGTATTTTGAAGGGAAAACTGCATGGTAAAACAAAGGCAAGGCACAGCTATAGGAGGCCTTCACCAGACACCATCCAAAAACACAGCAGGAGGGCACCCCGGTACCCAGCGCATTTGAATAGAGACCATGTTGGCAGTCTGTTCTCAGATGGTTCGGGAAAAAAAATGTATAGCTATAAACAGAATAACAACAACAAAAAATGTAGCAGCATGTTTTTAAAAATAGGTGAATCTGGATTAAGGATATATGGGAGTTCTTTGTTTTCACAATTTTTCCTTCAGTTTGAAATTGCTTCAAAATAAAAGATTTTTTTTAAGAGCTAAGATTCAGGAGTCCTGGGTTCAAGATTCAGATTCTCTACTACCCATCTGAGTGGAATTCGTCATTTCAAGTAATTTCTCTGACTCCTGGCTCTTCTGAAAAATAAAAAAGGCAATCTGCTTTCACTGCGGAAAAATAAAAAAGGCATCCTGGCTCTTCTGAAAAATAAAAAAGGCAATCTGCTTTCACTGCGGTGAAGCGTTCCATTGTATGAATAAACCTCAGCTCACCCATTCCCCTAAAATTAAAAAAAAAGAAGTAAAATTGATTTTAGTGAAATATTTTATTTGCCCCAACATATCCAAAATAGTATCATTTCAATGTGTAATCATTGTGTTAAATAACCGAGGAGATGTTTTACATTCTGTCATTTGTACCAAGACGTAAAGCACATCTTGGCTCGGACTGGCCTATTTCCAGGGCCCGGCGCCCACCTGCGGGGAGTGGCTCCCACCCCGGGCAGCACAGGTCCTGGTGCTGGTTCTCTGGGTGACTCCAGGCCCCCCCAGCCCCGTCCTGTCCCCCACCCCAGTCCAGGAACCTTTTCTGGTCTGAGGCTGGGAAGTTTTCTCCCGCTCCTTGCTGTGCCCTCAAATCTATGGCCTGTGCACATTGCTTCCTCTTCTAACAAAGGCTTGAAGGTTTTGAAACGACGAAGCCAACACATATCCTCTACCCTCTGCTTTCTGCTGTTTCATCCCTTCTCTGCAGCAGTGAGGGAACCACCGCAACAACGAAAGTGCACCGATGAGCATTTCAAAGCCACTTTCCCCACCTCGCAGCACGTGCGCTGGGGTGCGGGGAGGAACGCGGACAGCTCCCTATCTAGGGAGGGGTCCCCAACTCCTACCTTCCACCACCAGGCCAGGATTCTGTGTTACCCGGTTTCTCTTTTCAGGTTAAGGCTCTGATTATGCAGCGTCATCATCGGCCTCAATTGCTTTGCGTCATTGAGAAGTCATTTCAGGGGATGATGGTTTGCTTGGAGGACCGTCATGTAAAGGACAAACACGTAAACAGCCTGGACCTCTCTGTGGGCTGGGGGAGTGTTTTATAGCAGCTGCATTTAGCATTTTTGTGTTATGTAATTGCCATACTTTGCTATCATTTTATCCTCACCACAAACATATTAAGAATTATAGGATTATTTATCCATTTTATGTGACATCCTTGTTTCATTTAGTTCATAAAATGCAGAAGGGAACTCAGACCCAAGGGTGCCTCCCAAGAAACCCAGCAAAAGGCTTCTTTCTCCCCACGTTGCAAAGAAACCAGGGGTGCAGAGGGGACAGCATCCTCCCATCAGTCTTGGAGCTCCCGGGCTCATCTCACCTACCACTGCATGGTCCATGGCTTCTTGCATCTGTTTAACTATGAATTTAAAAGAAGAAAATGGGACTGGCAGGTTAGCTCACTTGGGAGAGCCTGGTGCAAATAACCCCAAGGTCAAGGGTTCAGATCCCCAGACCGGCCAGCTGCCAAAAACGAATAATTTAAGAAACTAGTTGTAAAACCACGTTGACATGCTCCCGCACGTCCTTTTCCTGTCTTCGCGTGTGTGTGTGTTTATGGGGCACACGCACCTGCACGGAGCGCGTTTTTAGAAAGCAGCGAAAAACCAAGTGGGGCCACTTCTCTCATTTATTTCATGTGCTCATTTCTGGGAACTGACATTGTGCACACAGTTTGTCATTTTTCAAAGTCCTCTGCTTCTGTGTCACACATGATTTTGCCTTTCCCATCTAGGTCTCTCACCCACCTAGAATCTACCTCTGTATGTGGAGTCAGGTGAGGTCCAGGCTGGTTTTCTCCACACAGGGAGTGGTTTCCCCAGATCCAGCCACTAAACAATCCCTCCTCTCTGACGACCTCTGGGGTCACTTTTATCGTCATACTTTAAGTCCCCACATCTACGGCGTTCTATCTTCGATCTTTCTGTTTTTCTGGCGATCTGCTTGATCTTGTGCCAATTTTACCACACCAGTTTTATGCCTGTGGCTTTATGGGATGTGTTAACACGTCGTAGGACAATTCCCTCCTTTTTAACTTTTTAAAAGGTGAACCTAGCTGGTCGTAGACCTTTACTCCGCTGTATAAATTTTTAAATAAGTCTATTATGGCTGTGTGAGGCCCTCGTGCTATTCCTCCTGTAATTTCGTGATTTAATATCATCTCTAGCACTAGGCTGCAGGTTCCTTGAGGACACACATGATGTGTCTTTGTCCCTGTGACACTCACTGCTGTATTTAATAGTATCTGTGTCTGCTTGATATTTGTTGAACCAATGACTAGATAAATGACTGAATCCTGCCTCAGTTAGGACATACGAGGGGGACTCCAAACCAGTGTCTCCTCCTTTGGGTGGACAGTGTAGCAAACATCTGTGACAAAGTAGGAAAAGGAACTGGGTTAGAGTATGGCATCAATTTAGAATGTAATTTCCTGTAAATAGCAGAAACCTTGACAAACAGTGACTTAAAGACATTCAGATCTATTTATCTCATGTGACATGAACTTGGAGTAGGTGGTCCTAGGCTGGCTCAGGGCTCCTAGTGCCATCAGAAAAGAAATAAGGAGCTTTCTTCCCAACCCCACCCCCCGCCACATTCCACCTTCCTTAGCCTGTTGGTCTTCGTTGTCATGGTCACAAGATGGTGGCTGTCCCTCTAGCCATCATGCCTGTGTTCCAAGAAGAATGAAGGGCAAAGACAAGGGGGCAGAAGGCTGAAGAAGCGTGCCAGCCAGGTGTGTTCCTTTTAAATGTCTTTCCCAGAAGCGGGCCCAGTTCGCTTCTCCGGCACGGAGCGAGGCGCACACAGAGGCCGCTTTTGTCACGCCCTCGGCGCCCCCTCCCTTCCCGAGCTTGCACACGTGGACACGCCACACAGTGAGTGTCCGCCTCTTGCACGCGCGCTTCTCTTCTTTGTGCACCTCAGATGAGAGCCTCAGATGAGAGCTCTGGCTGGAGCACTTGCCACATTCAGTGCACTGGTAGGGTTTTCCCCTGTGTGGTTCTCTGATGTTGAATAAGGTGGGAACTCTGGCTGAAACATCGGCCACGTTCGTCACACTGATAGGGTTTTTCTCCAGTATGAATTCTCTGGTGCTGAATGAGATTTGAACTCTGTTTAAACCTTTCTCCACACTCATCACATTTATAGGGCTTTTCCCCAGTATGGATCTGTCGATGCTGAATGAGATTAGAACTCTGAAATGTTTCTAGAGATTAACTTCTAGTGGGCAAGCTGGGGTTTTTAGGTAGAATAATCCAGTTTAGTTTTTCAGTGACCTGGTTCCTATAGCCACAATATAGGATCTGTTTCTTTCTATTGAACTGCTACTTGATGGAAAGGTTTTAGCTAATTAGGGACTTTCTTTTAAGACAAACTGTATGGTTATTTTCAGTTGTTACTTTGAGGGAACCGAGGAACTTAATGTAGGCCTTGGCTGGATAGCTCTGCCTGAGTTCTCAGATATTTCTCTGGAAAGCGTTTCACAATAGCACAGAAGCTTGAGTGGCGTTGTCTTCGTGCCTTGATTTATAGAAAGATAAAAAATATGCGTTTTGTGTCATTTTCATTTCATTGCTTTGAACAACTAAAATATTTCTAGGCCTTGGTTTCTCTCAGTTTTCCTCATTATCTAACTGCTACAGAAGCTTGAGTGGCGTTGTCTTCGTGCCTTGATTTATAGAAAGATAAAAAATATGCGTTCTGTGTCATTTTCATTTCATTGCTTTGAACAACTAAAATATTTCTAGGCCTTGGTTTCTCTCAGTTTTCCTCATTATCTAACTGCTTCTTACTTGATCACCTTGCAGTAAGGGGTTCTGATAGCCAGCCCAGTCCTAATGCTTGAGGCAACATCCTTTTACTATTTGAACTTAAGTTCTATCCTCGAATCCCAACATTCTTGTACTGTGTTCTCAGAATTTTTCTTGACTTTTATTCCTTGAAACATTTGTCAATTTTACCACTTCTGTTTTGTAAGGCTTCCCTTCCCATCAAGCCATAGGGGAAGCTGTTTAATAACAGTCCACATGTGCCTTGTGGATTACAATTTATTAGATTCTGGTTTTGCTCAAATACTGGGCATGCTTTAATGAAAAAAAAATCACAATTTGGATAGGAATGAGTACCTTATTTAAACAGATTAAAAGGACATGGTACCTGTCTTTTAGGAAGGAACAGTTAAAACTTGATGTGGATTAGCCTAAAGAAAAGTCAAAAGTAAGAGGGTAAGTTAATAGGAATTTCCCTTCACACAACTTAGTTGTAAGAAAAACACAGCTGTTTCAATAAACGAAGCTAAAGTTTCTCCTGGATCCCAGAATTCAAACCATATTTATAAATGTATAATTCAGATACTATTTGGTTTAGATGGATTTGTTGAGCTAGCCTGGGAAATGATATCATTTTTACTATTTTCTACAGATAAAATATTTTCCAATTTCTCTATCAAATGACTCAATGGACTTTTAAAATACAACCCATTTTTAAAGTTGGAGCCATCTGTGCAGCACTTTCTCTAAAGTTGTACATAAAATGTTTTTGCTGTAAAACGAGCTAATGTTTAAAAAACTGCTTTATGCCATAATAAAGGTACTAGTACTTAAAAAAACAAACAAAAGAAACGAACAGACAAAACAACAATAACAAAAAAAGAAATTGGTACCGAGAAGTTGGGCGCTGCTGTAACACATATCTAAAAACGTGGAAGCAACTTTGCAACTGGGTAATGGGCAGAACTGTGTCCAGAAGGTAGGACAATGAATCAAAGATTATTATCAAGCCTTAATATTTAATGTTGTTTGCCCTGTTGGCTTTTTTGACATGATTGGGACTTGTCATTCCTTTCTTTCTACCTATTGCTCCCTTTTAGAATGTCACAGGAATGTCTATCCTGTGCCTGTCCCACAATTATATTTTGGAAGTACATAGCCTGTTGATTTCATAGGCTCAGAGTTGGAGAGAAATTTGCTTCAGGATGAATCACACCTTGATTACCACCCATATCTGGAATGAATTGTTATTTAGATGAGACTTTGGACTTAGATATGAGTTGATGCTGGAATGAATTAAGACTTTTGGGTCTATTGAGATGAGATAAATGTATTTTGCCTGTGAGAAGGACATAAATTTGGGGGTCCAGGGGCAGAATGCTGAATGTTTAAGTCCCTTCCAAATTCCTGTTGAATCTTAATCCACACTGTGATGATATTGAAAGATAAAGCCCATGGAATTGGTTAGGTCATAGGGGTGGATCCCTAATGAATTGGATTAGTGCCCTTATAAAAGAGACTTGAGAGAGTCCTTTTGGGCTTCCACTATGTGAGGACGCAGCAAGAAGGTGCCATATTTGAAGCAGAGAGTGAGTCTTTACCGGACACCATATCTGCTGGTTCCTTGATCTTGGTCTTTCCAGTCTCCAGAACTGTAAGCAATTAATTTTTGTTTTTTATAAATTACCTAGTCAGAGGTATTTTGTTATAGCAGCCTAGAACAGACTAAGACACCAAGAATGTGTCTTTTAGTCTCTATTGTAACCACTGAAAAAATAGCAACTAACTGGAAAAAATAATGGGGAAAAGAAACTAAAAAAGAAAACAAAACAAAATAAAAGTGAAACCAACTAAAAAAAGGATTTAAACATTTGGGATTTTAATCTTTTGGGGTTGTGATTTTGGAGATTTTAGACTTTAGGGATATTACACTGTAGGGCTTTGATCTTTTGGGATTTTAACATTCAAAATTAGGGTGTTTGGGATTGCATCTTTTGGGACTATGGCCCAAACCTCTTGTAAGGATCTAGTATCCAGAATATGAGATGACTTCTAAAAGTTTGTGGAAAAATAGCATTAAGAGTTAAAAATAGAAATATAAACTTTCTCAATATAAGCTCCATCAAGTTGAAGATACTTTTTTAAGTGATGAAACCAGCCATTTAGTTTAAATGGCTAAATTCCTAAAGAACTGAGGGTCCTTGGAATTTAACCATGTCAATGCAGTGTTTTTTACATTATTAACTGAAGAAAAATGTGTGCCTATTAAAGACTTTTTAAGATTAGGAAACAAAAAGCAGTCAGAAGGAGCAAAATCAGAAACGTTAGTTGTATGCCTAATGATTTCCCGTTGAAACTCTCACAAAATTGCCCTTGTTTGATGAGAGGAATGAGCAGGAGCATTGTGGTGGAGAAGGACTCTCTGGTGAAGCTTTCCCTGGTGTTTTTCTGTTAAAGCTTTGACAAATTTTCTCCAAGCACTCTAATAATATGCAGATGTTATCATCTTTCGTCCTCCAGAAAGTCAACAAGAAAAATACCTTGGGCGTCCCCAAAAACTGTTGCCATGACCTTTGCTCTTGACTAGTCTTCTTTTGCTTTGACTGGACCATTTCCACATCTTGGTAGCCATGGCTTTAATTATGCTTTGTGTTCAGGATTGTAGTGGTAAAGGCATGTTTCATCTCCTGTTACAATTCTTCAAAGAAATCCTTCAGGATCTCGATCCTACTTGTTTAAAATTTCCATTGAAAGCTCTGCTCTTGTCTGCAGTTGTTCTGGGTGCAAAATTTTGGCACCCATGAAGCAGAAAGTTGCTCAACTGTAGTTTTTCAGTCAAAATTATGTAAGCTGAACCAACTGAGATGTCTGTGGTGTTGGCTATTGTTTCTGCTGTTAATCATTGGCCCTCTTCAATTAGGACACAAACAAGATTAAATTTTACCCTCAAATTGATGTGGACAGTCTGCCCCTGAGGGCTCCATCTTCAGCATTGTCTTGTCTCTTCTTAAAACAAGTTATCTACTTATAGACTGCTGATTTCTTTGGGGAATTCTCCCCATAAACTTTTAGTGAAGCATCAATGATTTCACCATTCTTCCACCCGAGCTTCACCATTGATGGAGTTTGGATGTGTTGTCCCCTACAAAACTCACGTGGGAATTTGATCTCCAATGTGGCAGCTTGGGTCATGAGGGTGGATCCCTCATGAATGGATTAATGCTCTCCCTGGGGAAGAAGGGGTGGTGAATTCTTGCTCTATTAGGTCCCATGAGAGCTGGTTGTTTAAAAGACCCTGGAATCTCCTCTCTGTCTCTTGCATCCTCTTGCCATGTGATCTGCTTGTACCTGCCGGCTGCCTGCTACTTTCTGCCATGAGTAGAAGCAGCCTGAGGCCCGTGCTAGATGCAGATGTCCCAGAATTGTAAGCCAAATAAACCTCTGTTCTTTATAAATTACCCAGTCTCAGGTAATTCTGTTATAACAACACAAAACGGACTAATACAACCATAAATTTGATATTTGTTCTTATTCAATTTTAGCAGAATTCATGTTGCTCTGATAAGGACTCTTTTCAAACTGATGTCTTATCCTTATTAGTACTCAAACTAGATCCTGTTCAGATACATTATAACGAATTAGTACAAGTTTATTTTGGTGAAAGAAATTTTTGAAATTGATGCATAGTTTTTTTTCATAGTATGTATTTCTGTGAACTTCTTGAAGACCCCTTGTACATAAAGAGCTCTTCCAACTCAGGAACAAGAAGACAAATAACCCAATTAAAAAATGGAAAAGAATTTGATAAAATTAAGCACCCATTCTTGGTGAAAACACTTAGCAATCCAAGAATTGAAGAGAACATCCTTAATCTGATGAAGAGTATTTTAAGGAATTCTAAAGCAAACATATTTAATGGTGATATCTTGAAACATTTAAAGCAAGATAATACCCATTCACCCTTCTAAGCATTGTCCTAAAATTCTAGCTAGCTCAATAAGTCAATAAAAAGATACATAATAACTAAATATTGGAAAGTAAATAAAACCACCATTCATAGACAACATGACTGTGTACATAGAAAATCCTAAAGAATGTAGTTATATGCTTATTTATTGATTTATATATTTGGCAGCTGGCCAGTATAGGGATCCAAACCTTTGACTTTGGTGTTACGACACCATACTCTAACCAACTGAGCTAACCAGCCAGCCCCAGTTTAATCTTAATAAGTGAATTTAGCAAGGTCTTTGGAGACAAGGTTAATAAACATAAATAATTTTATTTCTATAGATTATTAGCAAACCATTCGAAAGTTAATCCCACTTAAAATATTATTTAATATCTATATGATTTAATTTAAAATAGCATTGATAGACATTAAATACCTAGCTTGATTGTGGTAATCAATTCACAGTGTATACATATATCAAAACATCATGTTGTACATTGTACCTACATAAAATTTTTGTCAATCATACCTCAATATGGCTGGAAAAAAGAATTAATATAATTCTCAGTAGTAACAGAATAAAGAAGAAAAATTATGTGGTACTCTCAATAGATGTGAAAAAAGCATTTGACTAAATTGATGACAGCAAACTAGGATTAGAAGGGATGATTAGTACTATGGGAATTTGAGATTATAGAGCAAAGGTTGGCAAACTATAGCCCCTGGGGTCAAATGTAGCAAAATCCATCTATACCCATTGATTTATGTATTGTCTATGGTTGTGTTTGCATTACAAAAGTAAAGCTGAATAGTTTCAACAGAGACTGTATGGCCCGCAAAGCTGAAAATATTTACTATCTGGCCCTTTACAGAAAAAGTTTGCTAATCCCTATTATAGAGCAATCATAAAAAGACCCTAAAGTGATTAATGAAAGAATAAAAACCACACACACACACACACACACACACACACACACACACACACACACACACACACACACACACACACACACACACACACACACACACACACACACACACACACACACACACACACACACACACACACACAACTTTGAAAAAACATTAGGAGACCCAAATAGAACTTCTAGAAATAATCAGAATATTAGACACTGAAGAGAAAATTAGTGAACTGGAAGGTAGACCTGAGGAAGTTGTCTATACTGCATTGCAGAGAGATTTAAAAAATGGGAAAGCAAGGTTAACAGAAATAGAGACTAGAGTTAGAAGTTCCAAAATAGGTTTAATATGAATAAAAGGGAGAGGGGATATAAAAAGCATGGAGGAAAAGCAAAGCTCAAAGAGATAATGCCAAAGAACTTTTCAAAATTGATAAAAGACATGATTCTGAAGGTTTAAGATGCATACTTCCAAAGCAGGAATAATGAAAATGTACTAGGTAAGAGAAAATTCTAAATGTCATCAGACAGAAAAAGACAAAAGAACCTTCAAACTAACAAGGTATTAAGCAGACTTCTTAAGAGCAAAAACAAAGGCCAAAAGGCAATGTGTAATATCTTCAATTAACTGAGAGAAAACAAATTGCCAACCTAGAATTTCTTATTCTGAAAAACTATAATTTGATAGTGAAGGTGAGGTTAAAGTTTTTTCTAACAAAATCGAAGGAGTTTGTTATTCACAAATCCTTACTGGAAAACAAATAAAGGATGCATGTCCAGAAGAAAATCAAACCACAAAGCAAGGATTAATATACAAAGAGAAATAGTGAGCAAAAATATTGGTAAACATATGAGTAAATCTGATTACTATGAACCATAAAAACAATTTAATCATCATGACTAACTTTGGGGTGCTTAAAAACATAGCAGAATGATATATCAGACAATAATAGCAAGGACAGTGGAATAGTGGTATAAAATTATGCTATATGGAAAGCAAGAGGTAAGGTGCCAAACAAAATCAAATAAATCGGTAATCATAAATCTAAATCGTTTAAACTTGCTACTGAAAAGACATATACTCTCAGTTTGGGAAAAAGGATTCAGTTATTTTCTATTCACAAGACACTGGACTCTGAAAAGTAAAAACACATAGCAGAGGAAAATATTAACCAAAAGAAAGCTATCAGGGTAAAATAGAATTTGAATCAGAAATTATTTTTAGGAATAAAGAATATTGTTAAATATCAATAAAAGAAATGATTCTCCTTGAAGACCCTGGGTTCTATATATACCTAACAACACATTCTCAAAATGTGTATATGTAAATTGTGTAAAGCAAAATTTTATATCTTTACAGAGTATATTAGAAAATCCAAGAAATGGTTAGAAAACTATTAGTATTAATACGTGAGTCTGATAAGTTACATGAATGAAGATAAACACATAAAATTACTTTTTTCTTTATTTGTAAAAGTTAATTAGAAAAGGAAATAGAAAAAGTCACTTGCAATGACAACAAAACTAATAAGTACCTAGAAATAAATAGAACAAGAACTAATATGAAGAAAACTATAAAGTCTTGTGAAAGCACCAAAATTAAGACCTAAGCTAATGAAGACTCATCACATTTCTGGGTGGGGTGACTTCAATAATAATAATGTCAAATGTCTCCAAATCATTATATAAGTTTTACTTATTTTCAGTCAGAAAGCTATTTTTTTCTGAAGGGAGTCAGATAAAATTATTTTAAAGTTTGTATGGTAGAACATATGTAGAGGATTCATAAAACAAATATACCTCACAGGGCCTGGTTTTCCAGAGCCTTGCAGTTTCAAATATTGACCTTGCAAGGGACAGGAAATTTTCCCCAGGCTATTGAGTCTCTGTTGCAAGATAAGAATTGTAACACAGCAAGGTTGCTGGCTCAAAGACAGACAAGTTAATAATTGGTATGTAAAGTTACTAAAAAGCTGCTGGAGGGAAGAGGAATGTTTGCCAAATCAAGCCTTTGTTAGTGGATCACTTAATTGCCTAACAGAATGTCATCTGACTTGTTTTTACTGAATGTTACCAGCTTCTATTGTAAAACTTGTTAAACTGTACTTAGCAAAACCCCACCTATGTCTCTCCCTCTAACTTCTTGATCTGGAAAATAAATGCAGGAAGAGAACCCCAATCCAGGGTTAATTTTCCAAATGGAAGAGTGCCTCATGCTTGAGGGTCCTGGGATATTAACCCCTTTCTGGGGCTTCTCACTGCTCAAAAGAGATGGGCTTTGAATAATCTTTGGCAGCTCTGTCACCCAGGGGAAAAGGGGTGACAAATCCGTAGGAGGCAAAGCAACAAACGTACTCAAATGTTCAAAAGAGCCAAGAAAACAATGAAAAAAGAAGAGTGGAATAAGAGACACATAACATTCAAATCTTCTATAAATCTTGTGCAATCAAAGCAGTATGAAGTTGGCACCTTTTTTTCATTATCATCTCTTTAAGGCAACTTTTAAAACATTTTTATCTTAATTGCCTTTCCTCATAAAATTTAAATATTATGAATAAACTGTATATCTGCTTATATATTTTATAAGTATGCTATGTATGTGCTTATATACTTTATGAATATCTGTGACATATACATTATAAGAATAAGATTTTTTGACCCCCCAGAACCAATTTTTACCCCCTGGAAGGCAAGATCACCCCCATTGAAAATGCATGATTTAGTAGAAAAAGAGTGGTTTATTCTTTTTTCTTTTGATTTGTATCCTTTTTTTTTTATTGAATCATAATTGATTATACATATTTGGGGCTTCAATGTTGACATATGTTGATCAAATCAATATTACTAGTATGCATATTGTTACAAATTGTATGTATTCTTTATGCCCCTTGTCCAATCTCTCCCTATCCCCCTCTCCCTCCTTGCTCCCACCACTGAAACCCTAGATTTCTTCTCTCCCTCTGAAAGAGTAATGGTTATTTTGTTGATTTGTCACCTAGATGATCTGTCCAGTGCTGAGAGGTGTGTTCAGGTCCCCCAATATTATCATACAGCAAATGCTTCTGTCACTCTGGAATGGGCTTTGTGGAGAGAGACATCCTCTTCTTTCCTTTGGTCTCTGCTGGTGACTCTCCTTGTGTCAATGCACTCCGGTGGCTGGAAGACCATCTGCGTGGTAGTTGTGATGTCTAGCTACTTTTGCAGCAGCTGTGGCTACTGTGGTGGATGTGGTGGGCCACCCACATGGAGATGAAGTTGTTGGCATGCTCCTTGGTGCTGGTGGTGTGCCTGGCTGTGGGTGGGGGTCCAGTTCCCTGCTCCATGCCCTGGGTCCCTGGGTGGGCCCCAAGGTGCTGGCGGTGTGCCTGGATGTGGGTGGGGGGTCTGGTTCCCAGCTCAATGACCCAGACCCCCTGGCAGGGCCCTGAGGGCCTGGCAGTGTTCCTGGTTGTGGGTGGGGGGGGAGAGTGGTTTATCCTACAAACACTGTTGACATAGTCTAATATCCATCTGGAAAGAAAGTAAACTAAACCCCTATTTCGCACCATAAAAAAATGGATTAAATATTTAAGTGTGAAAGAAGAATAAAATGTAAAAAAAAATTAAGAGAATATAAGTATGCATACCATAGGAGTAGAGGAGACCCTTTTGAAAGCCCAAAAACCCCTATTTCGCACCATAAAAAAATGGATTAAATATTTAAGTGTGAAAGAAGAATAAAACGTAAAAAAAAATTAAGAGAATATAAGTATGCATACCATAGGAGTAGAGGAGACCCTTTTGAAAGCCCAAAAGCAGTCAAGATAAGGTAGACATATGTGAAAAAATGAAATAAATTTTTCTATAGTAAAAGATACCTCCAATTAATTTACTTCATTTCATTTAACAAATCTTTGATGAGCATCTACTATGTGTGAGGCACTTTTCTAAGCAGTGGAGATTCAGCAGTGAACAAAGTCCCTGTCTTAGAACTTACATTATTATGCAGCAGAAAGTCAATAAACCATCAAATAAATATACAATGTCAGGTAGTGCTAAATACTAGGAAGAAAGATAAATCAGGGCAAAGGAATAGAGAATGAGGGGGTACCGTTTTCATAAGGTAGTCAAATGTAAGCAGAAATCTTAAAGAATTCAGGAATGAGTAGTGCAAATGTTTGAGGGAGAATATTGCAGGCTGGTTCCAAAGTGGGAATATGCTGGCCAGGTGTGAAGAATGGGGCCAGCGTGGCTGCAGCCCTGGGAGGGAGAGGCAGAGTAGGCGGTGAGGCTGGAGGAGAAACCAGAAGCTAGATTCTTTAAGGCCTTGAAGACCATAAGAACTTTGGATTTTTACACTGAAGGGATTGGAGGGTCTTGAGCAGGGAAGCGACATGATCTGATTTACATTTCAAAAGCACAGTTCTGCTTGGTGTGAGGAGCAGGATCAGTTTGGAGGCTAGCACAGCAGTACAGGTAAGACATGGAAATGGTTTGGATACTTGACGAAAGAGGTGAGTAGAAGTCAGATCCAGGATATAATTTTAGGTCACTGATTAATGAATTGAGTGTAGAGAAAAAATGAGTAGATGGGAAAACGTTTTTAACACAAATGGCAGATAAAAAAAATTAGTATGCCAAAAGCATCTAGAAATTGAATAAGAAAAGGACAAACCACCAGTTTGAAAAACAATTAGTTCACAGAGAAGGAAATCCAAAAATCCCAATAAACTTATGAAAAAATTCTCAGTATAATTAGTAGTCAGGAAAATGCAATCAAAGGAACAGATAGGTATCACTTTGCTCATTAGATAGACAAAAGTTAAAAATAGCTAGTTTTCCAGCACCAATGAGAGTGTGGGGAAAATAGAACTCTAACATATTTCTCCAGGAATGTGAATTATTACTAATTTGGGGAAAATAATTAGCTAATATCTATTAACATTAAAAATGCACATTTCCTTTGATTTGGCAATTTCACTTTGGAAATTCTAGAGAAATAAAATCCTTATAGTGTGCAAAGATGTTTGTTGCAGCATCATTTGGCAATGGCAGCACTATTTAGCCAATAGCAAAAAGCTGGAAACAGGCTGAATGTCCATTTTAAGGAAATGGTTGAATACGCAGTAATTCATCCACATTACTGAATGCTATGCTATTAAAAATGTTTTAGACTGATGTCTGCTGACTTGCACGGATGTCCCTGATATATTGTTAGGTGAAGACATCAAGTCACAGAATTATGTATATAGTTTGACCCCAGTTTTAGAAACAATTTTCTACAATATTTGCATATATTTTTATATAAACATGGATTAAGACATGAGAGATTTATAGAAAATTAACACCAGGAAGTTTTAATTTTTAAAGACAAATTTCATGACGTTTTAAATAAAGTATTGAGACCTGGGTTACAGCATGTGTAGTCTGTGGTGTGGCATCTTTTAGGTTTGACTTCCCAGTCTTGGCAGGAGCTCAGGCTTCTGGATGACGATGGATAAGAATGTCTTTATTCCTTAAATGCTAGAAAAATAGGCTTATATTTCTTCAAAACCATAATCGGAAACTCTCAGGTAGAGCACAAGAACAGTAGTTGTTTTTCCTATTCCTGACTGTTCTAAAGGGGGAGAGTAATGGAATTTCATCAAATATAAAACTGAATATTTTCATCAATTTTTCAGTTTACCCTTTTATCTCTTATATTTATATTTGTATTTATCTCCCTGTATTCACTTCCTAGGTATGTCAGTTATAACCCAGGACAAGAGATATTTGGAGGCAAATGGGAAATTGCATTTTTAATGCACTACTAACCCAGGAAATCTTTAACTGGGATGGGAGCCACACTAACTGATTTTACATTGTTTATTTCCCAATATTCTTGTATTTCTCGTTTAGCTTCATTATCTCTAAACTCACTTTCCTGCTTTTCTTCCCTATGTTCTGCTTCTAAACGTAAAATCACTAATTGTATGGCTTCTGTTCACTCTTGTGAACAGGGCATTTGACATTTATTTTAGCTTATTTGTAAAACAAAATTTACTACCATTGATTGCTAGTGAATTTCGCAACTATGTTGGAGTGCATACACATTTTTTCTATAATTTTCATCATTTTGTTAAACATGGTGTCATTTTGATAGCTTGTCCTTTTTCCCTTTCTTTTTTCTGGGGTACTTTAAGATTTCTACTCCTGTATCTGTAAGGGAGGGTAAACAATTGTTTTAAACTGGCCTGTTTTATGGTGGCCTTTAGAGAATGATTCAGAAAGTTCTCATGGTTGGAGTTTCCTATTGTATGACTTTTTTTTGCCTTCAAAGACCAAATGGGAGTGAAAATGTTTTGACCTCAAGTTAGAAGTTGTGGTGAGGATACAGAGAGGTTTCTATAGATGCATCTCTTCTGGGTCCTTGGTTCAGTGGGATATACACACAGACAGCATTCAGCTGAACTGGGTTGCTGAAGTCTTATCTACTGTTTTTTAGTAGCTGTTTTGACAAGTTCCCTCTTCTTAGCACAAGTCCGAAAGAGGCTGCATTTATCATAGCCTTCTAAAACCTGTTAGCTGCCAGATGGACCAGAGATAGCTATAGAAAAAAATGACATGAGGATCATGAAAATCTGAATACTTTTAACTATATGAAAAACCTTCTGTTCACACATTCTCCAATAACAGCATAATGTGTGCAAGAAATAAGTCAACTAAAGCTGATAAAATCTCTTAGTGTGTATATTCCAGAGACGTAAAAGTAACTTACGATATAAAAATTCCATGTTCATTATTTGTTCTTCCTCCTCCCCCCTCCTTTTTTTTTGGCAATTCAGTTTTACTAAATCTACGTAGCTCAGGGAGGCCTGAGGATTCTGTAACTTCTAAAATTAACATAGAGTTCTGTACCTGCAGCAGGGCTGTGAGCACATGGCACAGTGGTTTGGCTTGTGCTAGAAGCTGTGCAGCTACTCTTTTAAGGTTGTGGTTGGGTAGTATGAAACATTTATGAAATATTTTATATTTTGAACAGGAACTAAAGTCTGATTTCTCTCCTTTATTTGTCAAATTTTCCAACGTATCATAGCATACCAGTGTGAAAAGTTTCCTTGGAAGACATCTACTTAGTCCAAAGAATTTTATACTTTGAATTATAGACTCTCAGCTTTGGAAGGAACCATAAAGATACTTTATTCCAATTACTCAGCTGTTTCTTAAGGATCTCCTCTGTAGCATTCTTACTGAATGATCTTGCAGCCTTAAACTCTTGCATCTTTTGGTTTTGCTTAAACACTTGCTTAAATTCTTTGGTCCTACTTCCCTTATAACTGAGATAAAATCTGTTACCCTGTACCTTCCATTCACTGGTATTATTTCCTTGGGGCCATACAAAATCCATGATGAGGCTTCATATATTTACAAATAATTCTTATTTTTTCATTATATGTTCCTCCCCCTCAACAACCCGCCCCCCAGGTGAAATGTGCAACTTCCTGCTCTCTTGAGTCTTTCTCTCCTGAAGGCACTTTATCCACATCCCATGACAGAACTGAATGTAATATTCAGGGTTTGGGCTAATCAGCACAGAATAGAGCAGTATGAAAATAAAATTCCTAAAAACTATACTTTTAAAGCAGACTAAAATTAGTTAACTTTTTTGGAAGGCACATTCTGTGGCTACTTACTTGTGTTTCTTTTTTTTTTTTTTCCTTTTTGTCTTTTTTCGTGACTGGCAACGGATCGCAACCCTCAGTGTCGCGCCCCTACCGGACCGGGACCGGCAATAGGATCGCAACCCTCGGTGTTGCGCCCGCACCTCGCTCAGCCAGTGAGCGGCCGGTATGTGGGATCCGAACCCTCGGCGGGAGGGCCACCGCGCTCCCAAGCGGCGCACTGTAGCAGTGCACCACCGGGCCGGCCCCTTACTTGTGTTTCTGTATTCTGTTTGCTTAACTTCCTTCTCCTAGGCACCTTTCTTTGGAAAGTTCTTGTTACCAGCATCTCCAACTAGCAACTACAATGGTCTCTTTCAGTCCTTATTTTCCTTAAAGTCTCAGCCATCCTTTAATCATACATTCTTCTTGAAACTCTCATCTTAATTATCAGAGCATTCCATTATACAGCTTTTCCTTATATCTTCCCATCCTTTAGTTAACTTTCTTGTTAAAGTGACATATCACAAGCTCAGTTCTTGGAGTTCTGCTTTTGCCAGCCCTTTACTTTCTCCTTTGGAGAGCTCATCGACTCTGATGGATTCAATTGCTACCTCTATTCAACTACCTCCAGACTGCTCTTGAAAGACAAGTCTTATTATTTATCTCCCTAAACTCCATAATTCGTTATTCCCTCCCTGTCACACAAACTAGCTCCTAGTTTGTTACCCATTTCCTGCTACCTAGTTTCAAAAGTTCTGGAGTCATCTATTTTTTTGTTTTTTTCTCTTCCTTACTCGTATGCAGTCAGTTATCATGAAGTAGTGTTTCTTCTTTGAAAAAATATCTCATAGCTGTCCCTTCTATTTAAACTCTTTTCATCACTTACTCCAAGCACCTCTTAACTAGATTTGCTACCTATGATGTTTCTCTTCTTTAATCTATACCCCGGAAAGCCTTCCATGAGTTTGCTGTGATAGCAAAATTGCCTCCTGCCCCCCTAAAGCTACTGCCTTTACTTTCTTATCCCTAGATGTTCCCTGAGCTCTTATTATATTGTCTATCTAAACGTATCCCTGTATATGTTACAAGCTACTTGACTGCAGGGATGTTGATGTGTATCTTCCACTGATTGCTAGGACAGTGCCTTCCAAACGTTAGGCCCACGACGAGGAGGTACTGGTTTATTAGTTAGGTAGGCTATCACAGAGATACTTGTCGAAGGAAATTATTATGCATTTCTTTAATCAAAATTGTTTTATTTCAGGAAGTATCCAGTCTTTCTTGACAGAACACATGTATCAATTTCTAAAACAAACATTTGGCAGCTGAGGTTTGTGGCTGAGAGGTCTAAAAATGGTGAAACCTCTAAAGAGCAGAAACTCTGCAGACATATGGATTAAAGGGGTTTTGTAATTACACTCTAGGCAATCGCTGGGATATGGTTTGTATTTGGAGGATGGGAATCATAATGAACAGTTGTCATAGGGCCTTTTATTAATCCTCGCTCTTCCGCCTTTTTGTCACACTTCCTTTATTTGCCTTTGCCCTTTACTGAGCCTTCTCTTTTTTTACCCTTCAGTTCTGGCCCTTTCTTTTCTTTAACTTTGTTCTTTCCTTTATCACCTTTCTTGTTTTTAGCATCTTTTCCTTCTTTATCTTGATCCTTCTCTGCATCTCCCTCCCTTTTTTTGCCCTCCTTTCCTTTATCCTCAGAACTCTCCTTCTTCACTTGGGATTCCTGTCTTTGCAGTTCGCCGATCTCACTCTTCTTCACTTGGGGTTCCTGTCCTGGTGGTATTCCAGCCTCACTCATCTTCACTTGGGATTCCTGTCCTGGTGGTATTCCAGCCTCACTCATCTTCACTTGGGGTTCCTGTCCTGGTGGTATTCCAGCCTCACTCATCTTCACTTGGGATTCCTGTCCTGGTGGTATTCCAGCCTCACTCATCTTCACTTGGGGTTCCTGTCCTGGTGGTATTCCAGCCTCACTCATCTTCACTTGGGGTTCCTGTCCTGGTGGTATTCCAGCCTCACTCATCTTCACTTGGGGTTCCTGTCCTGGTGGTATTCCAGCCTCACTCATCTTCACTTGGGGTTCCTGTCCTGGTGGTATTCCAGCCTCACTCATCTTCACTTGGGGTTCCTGTCCTGGTGGTATTCCAGCCTCACTCATCTTCACTTGGGGTTCCTGTCCTGGTGGTATTCCAGCCTCACTCATCTTCACTTGGGGTTCCTGTCCTGGTGGTATTCCAGCCTCACTCATCTTCACTTGGGGTTCCTGTCCTGGTGGTATTCCAGCCTCACTCATCTTCACTTGGGGTTCCTGTCCTGGTGGTATTCCAGCCTCACTCATCTTCACTTGGGGTTCCTGTCCTGGTGGTATTCCAGCCTCACTCATCTTTACTTGGGATTCCTGTCTTTTTGGTATTTCAGTCTCACTTTTCTTTACTTGGGATTCTTGTTTTTTTGGTATTCTGGCCTCACTCATCTTTACTTGGGATTCCTGTCTTTTTGGTATTCCAGTGTCACTCTTCTTTACTTGGGATTCCTGTCTTTTTGGTATTCCAGTGTCACTCTTCTTTACTTGGGATTCCTGTCTTTTTGGTATTCCAGTGTCACTCTTCTTTACTTGGGATTCCTGTCTTTTTGGTATTCCAGTGTCACTCTTCTTTACTTGGGATTCCTGTCTTTTTGGTATTCCAGTGTCACTCTTCTTTACTTGGGATTCCTGTCTTTTTGGTATTCCAGTGTCACTCTTCTTTACTTGGGATTCCTGTCTTTTTGGTATTCCAGTGTCACTCTTCTTTACTTGGGATTCCTGTCTTTTTGGTATTCCAGTGTCACTCTTCTTTACTTGGGATTCCTGTCTTTTTGGTATTCCAGTGTCACTCTTCTTTACTTGGGATTCCTGTCTTTTTGGTATTTCAGTCTCACTCTTCTTTACTTGGGATTCTTGTCTTTTTGGTATTCCAGTGTCACTCTTCTTTACTTGGGATTCCTGTCTTTTTGGTATTTCAGTCTCACTTTTCTTTAGTTGGGATTCTTGTTTTTTTGGTATTCTGGCCTCATTCATCTTTACTTGGGATTCCTGTCTTTTTGGTATTCCAGTGTCACTCTTTATTACTTGGGATTCTTGTCCTGGTGGTATTCCGGCCCCACTCTTTATTACTTGGGATTCTTGTTTTTTTGGTATTCCAGTGTCACTCTTCTTTACTTGGGATTCCTGTCTTTTTGGTATTTCAGTCTCACTTTTCTTTACTTGGGATTCTTGTTTTTTTGGTATTCCAGTGTCACTCTTCTTTACTTGGGATTCCTGTCTTTTTGGTATTCCAGTGTCACTCTTTATTACTTGGGATTCTTGTCCTGGTGGTATTCTGGCCCCACTCTTTATTACTTGGGATTCTTGTCCTTGTGGTATTCCTGCCTCACTCTTCTTCACTTGGGATTCCTGTCTTTTTGATATTCCAACCTCACTCATCTTTACTTGGGATTCTTGTTTTCTTGGCATTCTAGTCTCACTCTTCTTCACTTGTGCTTCCTGTCCCTGTGGTGTGCCCATCTCACTCTTATTTACTTGGGATTCCTGTCTTTTTGGTATTTCAGTCTCACTTTTTTTTACTTGGGATTCTTGTTTTTTTGGTATTCTGGCCTCACTCATCTTTACTTGGGATTCCTGTCCTGGTGGTATTCCTGCCTCACTCATCTTTACTTGGTATTCCTGTCTTTTTGGTATTCCGGCCCCACTCTTCTTTACTTGGGATTCCTGTCCTGGTGGTATTCCGGCCCCACTCTTTATTACTTGGGATTCCTGTCCTTTCAGTATTCTGACCTCACTCATCTTTACTTGGGATTCCTGTCCTGGTGGTATTCC
>NW_007739416.1:58512-61868 GCF_000696425.1 Galeopterus variegatus | reverse complement strand
AGATACGATTTTGTGTAGCTATATTTCTGAAGGTAAGCCACTTTACACAAAGCAAAATAAATATTACTTTGTGAATGTAAAAAAAAAAAAAAAAAAGTCCAAGGAAAAGAAAATTTTCACTGTGCCTGGAGCATAAGATTTACTAAACGGATGTGAACTGAACTAAAAAAGAAATATATCCAAATAGGAATCATGAATGTCAATCTAAAGGTTTAGACATTGGGTATTACACACTAAAAAGTAGCCAGCAATTTTGCAGATACCTGCAGAAATAATAACAATGTTAGAGCCAGCTGATCAGAGAAATGTATAATAGTATATATACATAATATCTGAATGTGTGTGTGTGTGTGGGTATGTATTTAAGGGAACACAGATTAAGACATTGTTTACTGTTCAGATACATGGGGGCACTGACAGAGACAATGTAGAACTAAATCCTATAATGAATTCTGCAAGGATTGGACAACTTTGTCAGTTCTGCTCTTTAGTTCTAATTAATCAATTAAATTTAATTCAAAAATATTTATTGAACACACTACAGGTAGCATAAAATGAGCTCAACAAAGATATAAATATATAAGTATATAATAGTGAACCAGACATGTAGATTCACTTCATTTACTGAGCATATTCTTATGCAGAACCTTGGAATGTACGTATCACCTTGAGAGCATATAAGTGATCCATCAGCATGTAAAAAAAAAAATATATATATATATATATATATATATATATATATGAACAGTTATTTGTACTGATTTTATTTCTTTCTTTATAACCCATATTTTCCTGAGTTAGATAATTAAATAATATAGTTATATATTTATACGTATTTGTGAATAATTATATACATGTGATGATGTTGTATACTTACATTAAATATGCCAATAAAAATTTCACAGACTAGTTTCCAATTTCTCCCAAATGCTAGAATTTACTTAGCTTTATTCTTGAGCCTGAGGCCAAGAGTAGATAAATGTAAAGAAAATAAAAATCAGTACATTTTTTTCCCTACAGTCTTCTTCCATGAATCAAGACATGCACACATTTGACAAGGGAAATATTTTCTGGTGCAGAAAAATGAAGGATAATGTTTTAAAATATTTTATAATTTCATATCACAGGACATATTCTCCTCTCTAGTATATAAGTAAAATAAATATTTTATTGTATTGTTTACTTCAGGAAAATGTACTTTTTTTTTTTTGAAAAATACTAACTAATCTGGTATTTATTTAATTTGTAAAAAAAAGGGAAGTAGTTAATAAAAAAATTAACATTAATCTTGCTACAATTAAACATGCAATTTGTCCAAAGCAACATTTGAAAGAATTCTTACATATTTTATTTATATAGTTATACATATTACTTTTTTTTTTTTCCTTTTTGTCTTTTTTCATGACCAGCAATGGATCGCAACCCTCGGTGTTGCGCCCGCACCTCGCTCAACCAGTGAGCGGCCGGTCTGTACGTGGGATCCGAACCCTTGGCGGGAGCGCCGCCGCGCTCCCAAGCGGCGCACTGTAGCAGTGCGCCACCAGGCCGGCCCTATACATATTACTTTTTAATTCAATGCAAATTCCCTTCTACTGTTAAAAGTTAGTACATAAAGTTTTACACAATGGGAAAAACATGATCACAAACTACAAAAATTTACAATATTTTAATTTTGAGAAATATTTAAATAACTATATTACCTAAGAAGTAGAATTTGAGAAATCTTTTGAGCAGGCTTTAACTCTTTTTAATATCTTTAACTTAAATCACAATATTCTGAGCACCAAAATTTAGATATGCTCTGGTTGTCTTTGGTTGTGATCATAACTTGCTATCTCTTCTAAAATGTGTCTTAGTTCAGACCTATCAACTTCAACTTCTTAACCCCCATCAAGACGTCTTGGTGCATGTTCCATTTATTTATTTACTACTAGCAGACTTTATAGAAGGTGGGTAATTAATGGTTAATCCGTTTAAAGCTGATTTCACTTTATTTAAATATGTATCATTCCCAAATTAAATATTTTTATTATAAAAATACCTAATCTAGACCATTACTTAATTTCCAAAAATTGCAATTTGTGTAAATTTGACTCTGACTTTTAGAAAGCCTGAATCATTCTTCCACAAATCATAATCTTGAGAAAACAGTCTTTTACATCACTGCATTTCTACATTTTAGGGAATCCAGCCCTGGTACTCAGGTGATATTTTCCACATGTTTAACACTACAAATTATTTGTCACTTAACTTCATTAGTTAAGTTACTTAAATGTGTTTTTTTTTCTAATTTAATAAGCTTTTCTGGTTCTAATATTTTGTATAGGTTTTTTTTTCCTCAAAAAATGATGCTGTAAGAATAAGGCTTAACTTTAAAATCTTAGAATATAATATACNTCCTCAAAAAATGATGCTGTAAGAATAAGGCTTAACTTTAAAATCTTAGAATATAATATACAAGTTTCTGAACAGATTTTACATAAACCAATTATTTAGATCCCTAAGTGAAGCATGAATTTGCCATGGTCTACTTTTATTATTGTAAGGAGTTTCTACATATTTATCTTATTTAGATAAATGTCAAATGTGATTCCCAAAAGGAGTAAAAACAATAAATAAATACAAAGAGATTCCTTGCCAATAAAGTATAAAGAACTCTTACTGGCCCACTGCCAAAAAAGAAAAAGTTTATAATTGAAACTAAGAATAAATGAACAGTTGACATTTTAATTTGACTTACACCCTCCCCTCCCAAAACAAACTCTCCAAAATATCCTATACAATTATTACAAAATTATAATATAAAATTAGCTAATGTAAGTATATAATTTTTTGATAATGGTATATTGTTTATTCCATAGAATAAAAGTTACACTGGTCAATACTAAATGTGATTCTTTATTTGTGATTCTAGAACCCATAAGGAGATATATAAATAAATATATAGTAACTAGTGCTTACCTACTGGTTTAATAACTATCTCAGCAGTCTGGCAGTATGTAAGGGAACCACAAATGGGGAGGTTACTTGTAGACTACGTTCTGGATCACATATTCTTTGAGCCTTAAACAACTATATAGATGTGTATTTATGTAAGAGTATAGGAGAGCAAACTAATGACTGCAGTAGATAATGACTTTCTTGTTAGTGTTAGAAGTAAGCACAAATCTTCTGGCTTTTTGTTTAAGACTTCAACATACCGTGTGTGACAGAATGTATATTCCAAATCTGGCTACCACCACAGTTCTCTCTCACCCAACACACTCTTTTTCTCTGATCCTTTCATCAAAATTCAGAGTAGAATTTTTTTGCTGTTGAATCTGGACTAGCCCTATAACCACTTGTCACCAATAGAA
>NW_007739416.1:50905-58458 GCF_000696425.1 Galeopterus variegatus | reverse complement strand
CTTGTTAGTGTTAGAAGTAAGCACAAATCTTCTGGCTTTTTGTTTAAGACTTCAACATACCATGTGTAACAGACTGTATATTCCAAATCTGGCTACCACCACAGTTCTCTCTCACCCAACACACTCTTTTTCTCTGATCCTTTCATCAAAATTCGGAGTAGAATTTTTTTGCTGTTGAATCTGGACTAGCCCTATAACCACTTGTCACCAATAGAATATCGTAAAAGTGTCAATGCATTATTTCAGAAACTGGGTTACTAAAGGGCATGCAGCTTTCACCTGGCTCTCCTAGAACTCTGACTCTCAGATACTCTCTCTCACGCTATTTCCACTCATGTACTGATGTCATAGCATGAGAAGCCCCACACACATAAAGAGGCCACCTATAGATGCTCTGAATGACAATCTCAAGTGTTCCAAAGCTTCATTTGACCTAGGTGCAACATGTCAGTGAAGAAGGTATCAGGGAGGTAAATCCTCCAGACCCAATTGTTTCAGCTCTCAGCCAGTCCAGTGTTCAAAGACAAAGACCAAAGCAGAGAGAAGCCATTGCCACTGAGACTTTTCTGAATTTTTCTCCAACAGAGTCTCTGGCATCATAAAATGTTTGTTTTTATGCCACTAAATTCAGGGTGATTGTTATGCAGCAATATAACTGGAATACTACTCAAAGAAAGATACATGTTGAATGTGAAAGCTGGAAAAGAATACCAAGATCCCAACCTATAGGACACATACATTGTATGAAGTAAAACCTGAGGTGATGTGCTAGGTGATGCAAGCAATAATTCCCCTTATCTCACTTCTGACAGGAAACGGTTATTTGAAAATGAGAAAATTTTTAACTATTCACACAATTACCTTTATTTTCTTCTGGATTACATCTAGGAAATCTATCTTGTGAGTAGATAATGTATATTCGATTACTTATTTATTTAAATATTCAGCTAATATTTAAAGAGGTTCTTTTATTCACCAAGTTTTATTCACCAGGTACACTCTGGGAGCACTTAAGAAAAACAGTTCACCAATCAATGCAGATTTGTAGACACAAGAAGAATACCCATACAGCTGAGCTTTTTCTAGAAGGATAAACCTTCACAGAGCCTCATACTGAAATAACGTTTATGATAAAAGCTGAATTGCTTTTCTTCCTTAGGTTTGTTTATAGGGGAGACCATATATACACGTGTGTCAGAACTACATACACACATATTTATCTATATCTATATCTACTTTGAATCCAGGCATGGTTTAACTGAGTCCTCTGCTTAAGATCTCATCAGATTGCAGTCAAATGTCTTTGAGGACTACAGTCTCATCAGTCTCAAATGGGGAAACATCTGCTTCTAAGTTCCTTCAGGCTGTTGGCAAAATTCACCTCCTTATGGTTGTGGGACTGAGTGCCCCATTTTCTTTCTGGCTTTTGGCCAGCTGTTACACCATAGCTCTTAGAGACCTCTGCCAGTTCCTTCCCACATGGCCATCTCACAACATGGCGGCTTACCACTTCAAAGCCAGCAATGGGATCTCCCACCTTAATCCTGTAAGGTGGATTCTCATATAATGCAATGTAACCAAGATTGTGACATTCTTTTACATTTGTCATGTAACATAACTTAATCACAGCAGTGACATCCTGTCACATTTCCTGTGTTTTATTGGCTTAGAATCAAGTCACCCGTCCTGCCCACATTCACCCCGGAAAGAAACTATGAAAGACTGTGACTCTGATTTATTCACTTTGAGAGTGTATTCGGTCACATCAAAAAAATGTGATAACAGACACAGAAACATATAGGCCATGCCTGCTTTCAAATGAAGAGGCATTTGAGTGCATACCAAGAATCCTCAGAACATTTTTTTCCCCTTTTGCCCTTCCTTGGACAAGTGGATATTCATTATTAATAATATCTAATATTTGAGTATTCCTTTTTTGTCAGATATCATCCTAAGTGCTTTCTAATGCTTCAATACTTGTAACAACTCTATGTAGAATATTTTTTATTGTCACTGTTTTATATGTAAAGAAAATGAGGCTGTGAGATTTTACCAACTTATACAAACTCACATAGTTAAAACTTGGCAAATTGAGATTTGAAGAAAGGCCATTTCCACAGAACTCTTTATTGCTTGTTCTTACAATAGCTGTAAAGATAAACTCCATTAATTTAGGCTGAATGTACTGTATAGAATAAAACAACACCTAAAAACATACTTTGTATGCTGAATAAATACATATTCATTCTCATGTACGTGTGCTTAAGTTACTGAAACCTATTATCAATCCATATACATTGATTAATTTGAAAATAAAGTACCATTTCTATGGAATCTTTAGCGTTTGGACTGACCATGAGCTCATTTTACATCAAGTTCTACCTCGCGGTGAATGATGCAGAGAATATAATGTTATGTTACAACCTGTCTTGTACAATTTGCCACAACCTGACCTTGTTTCCCCTCCTGATAGAATCAGTATTGCAGAGTATCTGCTTTCAAGCACAGTTTGAAAATTGATTACAACGTGTTCCTTGACTTTTTTATTTTCTTGCCTGTATATACTCCCTGCCTGTCCTATTTCAATCCTGGTTTCCTTTAAACCTCACATTTCCTATTGGTTGCTCTGTGTCTGTTCTCTAGCCTCAGTCATCCTGTCCGCTTCAGCTGAATTGCCCATAACTCACTGAGTTATTTTAGCTGCTCGTTTGATTAGCCAGTGGCTCAGAGTCTCTCTCTTCCTCTCCCTTCCTACATCCCTCCACCCCTTTCCTCCTCCTCCAGCTCCTCTTTTCCTTCTTCATCCCCCTCCCTCGTCTCCCTCCCCCACTGATCCAGAGTGACTCAGAGCTTCTCCTTGAGAACTATGTTCTATGTTTCACAAAGGAAATGAGCTTTACAAGGAGATGTAAATGGTTGGTAGAGTTAAAAATCCATGCTGCGACTGGGTGGCCATCAAGAAGGGGGGTGGTGGTTCTGTTGGTCTTTTATAATTAATATTACCGTAGACCTAAATTAACTCACTGGAATTCAAACTAAGGTATTTGTAATAGCTGGATTCAGGCTGATTTTACTTAGTATAAGACTGGCTAGCAGCTCAGAACTCATTTTTTTGTTTGTTTGTTTTTGTTTTCTCACTTCGAATCAGCAGACTGGTGAAAACACTGTGACAGTACATCCTCTCATGCACTGACTACAGAAGGAGCCAAAGACAATTCTTATGCATCCGACCCAAACGTGCTTCTTGAATTATAATCTCAGGTCTGGTTTTACTAATTTCCCACTTTTCAATAGTTTTCCTTATGTTGGAAAAAAATCTTAAAATAATTCGATAGAAAATTTAGCAAACATAAAATGAAGTCACGATCCATGCCTCCTGCATATTCACAAGCCTCCCTGAGAAATGACTGCACTTTCTATTTATGTGACAACTTATATGTTCTGGCTTGAAATACCTTTAAGAATTGGCTGAGTTTCCAACAAAGTCACAGTTATGCGTGAGTCTTAATTAAGACAATGAAGAAATTCAGTATCATAGGTTTTCATAAAAAAATAATAATAGTAACGATAATGATAATAACAAATACACTCATGAAAATACGTGGAATTATTCTAACAGTTAACTGGTATCACACAGAAGAGTTTGGTGAATACACATTTTTTACATATGGGTAAGCATAATACTGATTCGGTCTAAGCATCCTAAACTTATTTAACTTCTGTGGACTGCTACAGGTGCAGTGAAGCACTCTTCTACACATTTGAAGCAGGTTTTAAGTTTTCAAGTTCTCTAACAGTACAATATTCTCAATTAACACTTACAATACCACAGAATGTATTTTTAAACTTGAATCCTTTAGATCAAATTTTTATTTCCACCTATATAATTAATTTTTAATTGATATTTTATCTTTTTGGTTCTAAATTATTTGGATTTTCTATTTATTTCTCTATTGCTATCATTGATAGTTCTTTTTAATATACACATCTAATTCAAGATACTTGGATATTCTGTGGCATTGTGAGTACATTAAGAATAGATTAGGTGCTTTTTTTTTTTAAATCAATATATTTAACACCTACCAGGTTTTGGCTTCCATGAATACAATCTAAAGTAAAAATAAGGTTAATGCTTTGGAAAAGCAAAATAAAGATGAACTATCTTTGTATAAGAAAGGAAATAAATGGTGAAAGAATACGTATTTTTATTAAAGCTCATTGAAAACTTAATTGAAATAAACTAATGGACATCATTCATTTTTTCACTTGTACAACAAATGTCCATGGAGCAGCTACCATGTATGATTCCAGTAAGGATGAAACATATCTCTGTCTTTATGCATTCTATTCTAGTTGCAAGATCCAGGCAGTAAACATTTATATTTCTATTTATATTCATAAGAATTCCATTTATATAACATTCTTGAAAAGATAAAACTATAGAAATGGAGAATAGATTAGTAATTGTCAGGGTTTAGAATTGGGGTGGTGGTGTTGGTTATACGTGGCTATGCATGTGGTAACATTCATAGAAACTTATACCCAAAATTAAAGTCAATTTTACTATATATCAAAATAAAATACCCCCCCCCCCAAAATAACCTTTAAACTAATTAGATTGGTTAAAATTAAATAAACTGACATATGATGTTTTGTCCAACAATTGGACCATTCATTCACTGCTGGCTGAAGAATAAATTTCTTCACCATTATACCTTATAACCCAGCAATTCCAATCCTATAAATATAGCCAACAAAAAATGCATACGTGTATTACTAAAAATTGTGTAATACGTTTGAATTTTCGTTCTTCATAATGGATATTATTGTGTAATATGTTCAGAGGACAAAAAGAACCTCAAAGTAATTTTTTAAAGCTTACTAATAATTTTAATTTAGTTTAAAATTCTGAAACATTTTAATATCATTTTCCAATCACGTGGTATTTTGGTGAAGGCTTATAAATCTCTGCACTCTCATCTCTGAGACCGGGACTCCCATTCTCTATTACAGAGACTACTGTATTGACATTTCATCTCTCCTCACATCTAGTTTTTCTCTATGGTATTTTCTTAACCAGTAATTTTATAATCTCAGTATTGAAATTAAACCTACTTTTTATTTTATAAAAAAAATCTCTTTATATAACCAAAAATGATAATTTTTCACAGTGACTAAAAATAAAATCTCTGCTTCATTTCCTGAATCGCCTTTATCCTCTTCCTTCATGAACCATACATTTTAATAAACCTAAGAACATTCCATACCTAGAAGAGTGCCACATATATATTATGTCAAATAAATACCTGTTGAATGAATGAATTAGTGGTTGTTTANTTTTCTATTTATTTCTCTGTTGCTATCAATGATAATTCTCTTTAATATACACATCTAATTCAAGCTACTTGGATATTTTGTGGCATTGTGAGTACATTAAGAATAGATTAGGTGCTTTTATTTTTATTAAATCAATATATTTAACACCTACCAAGTTTTGGTTTCCATGAATACAATCTAAAGTAAACATAAGGTTAATATTTTGTAAAAGCAAGATAAACATGAACTATCTTTGTATGAGAAAGCAAATAAATGGTGAAATAATACTTATTTTTATTAAAGCTCACCGAAAACTTAATTGAAATAAACTAATGGACATCATTCATTTTTTCACTCGTACAACATATGTCCATGGAGCAGCTACCATGTATGATTCCAGTAAGGATGAAACATATCTCTGTCTTTATGCATTCTATTCTAGTTGCAAGAGCCAGGCAGTAAACATTTATATTTCTATTTATATTCATAAGAATTCCATTTATGTAACATTCTTGAAGAGATAAAACTACAGTAATGGAGAACAGATTAGTAGTTGTCAGGGTTTAGAATTGGGGTGGTGGTGTTGGTTATATGTGGCTATGCAGGTGCTAACATTCATAGAAATTTACATCCAAAATTAAAGTCAATTTTACTATATATCAAAATAAAATAAAACCTCAGAAGATAACCTTTAAACTAATTAGATTGGTTAAAATTAAATAAACTGACATATGATGCTTTGTACAACAATTGGACCATTCATTCACTGATGGCCGAAGAATAAATTTGCTCAACAACTTTGGAAAATTCTTTGGCATACCTAGTAAATATACATACCTTATAACCCAGCAATTCCAATCCTATAAATATATCCAACAAAAAATGCATACGTGTGTCACTAAAAATTGTGTAATATGTTTGAATTTCATTCTTCATAATGGATATTATTGTATTATATGTTCAGAGGACAAAAAAGAATCTCAAACTAATTTTTTAAAGCTTACTAATAATTTAACTTAATTTAAAATTTTGAAACATTTTAATATCATTTTTATGCTTAAAAGCATATAGTGTAAAACAAAATGTTTATGATTGTTAGAATCCAAGATTTTAAGCATAAAAGAAAAGATTTTAAAATATAATAAATAAAATCACAATGTTCTTAAATTAAATTTGGAAATAAAAATATCTACTAAACATGAATTTTCTTTAAAAAATCTATTTCTGACTTGTATCTACTGAAACGTGAAAATAAACAAATATAGTATTGATAAGCCCCCTTAATTTCAAAGCTATGTTCTCTAAATACCATTTTCTTCCAAGGAGATCAGGGTTGATTTGATGCCTGAGGTAGTATCTTGTTGTAATCAATAAGATGAGGCAACATCTTGTCATAGAAAAAATAACTCAAAGATTATTTTCCAATGATGTAACAATTTGACCATCAAAAATAATATCTGCATGAATGGAAACATATCAAATGTGATGAAAAGTTTAAATTAAAATCTTGCTAAGATATAAACAACAGTGAATCAAATCATTATTATGTAATCATTGTCTAAGTTTTTATGGAATTTTAAAGTAGAAATTAAACTCGTCACTTTTATAAGTCTTTTGCCATAGAAATTGTTACTGATTTAGAAAATTCAGGCTTATGAAGCTCTACTTAAAATAATATAAAAAGACATAAGGGAGAACGTAATGAAGTGTCTGTTTTTGTTCATTTGTTTGTTTTGTTTAATTTAAAATATAAAATAGCATTATGACCAAAATTTAAGACTTAAGACAGGCTTTTTCTAATCATGTGGTATTTTGGTGAAGGCTTATAAATCTCTGCACTCTCTTCTCTGAGACTGGGTCTCTCATTCTCTATTACAGAGACTACTGATTGACATTTCATCTCTCCTCACGTCTAGGTTTTCTCTATGGTATTTTCTTAACCAGTAATTTTATAATCTCAATATTGAAATTGAACCTACTTTTTATTTTATATAAAAAAACTCTTTATATAACTAAAAATGATAATTTTTCACAGTGACTAAAAATAAAATCTCTGCTTCATTTCCTGAATCGTCTTTATCCTCTTCCTTCATGAACCGTATATTTTAATAAACCTAAGAACATACCATACCTAGAAGAGTGCCACATATATATTATGCCAAATATAAATATATATATAAATACCTGTTGAATGAATGAATGAGTGGTCATTTATAGTAATAATTTTCTTCCTAAAA
>NW_007739416.1:49075-49789 GCF_000696425.1 Galeopterus variegatus | reverse complement strand
CACTGCCTACTGAAAAAAAAGTGAAGAATAGTATCTTCTAAAGAATCCCTTATTCTTATATATCGTAAAACAGAGATAGAAATGTACTACCTACTTGAGACATAAACAATGTACGTTAAGATAAACTAATGTGAAAAAACGAAAAGTTGTATAAGATGTTACAGGTAGAATGTTTGTGTACTCCCAAAATTGATATGTTGAAATCCTATGTCCCCTCTTCCCAATGCTATGGTCGTGAGAATGGAGCCCTCATAAATGGAATTAGTATTTTATAAAAGGGACCTAGGAGCTCTCTCATCTTCCTTCTGCCATCTGAAGATACAAGAAGTCAGCAGTGTGCAGTATGGAAGATGGCCCTCACCAGAACCCAATCCTGCTGGCACTCACACCTCGCACTTCCATCTCCAGAACTGGAAGAAATAAAGGCTTGTTGTTTTAGCCATCTAGTCTATGATACTTTGCTAAAGCAAACAAAACTAAGATGTGACGTTATTAAAATATATATCATAAGTTTATTCTTCTGTGTTTTATTGTCAATATATTATCAAGACATTATTAATATATTTTTATTGAAAGAGCAATATATAGTGTAAAGACATCACACAATTACTTTTGCTGAGCCTGATCATTTTTTAATGCTGAGGACAACTAGCTCAGAAAGTACTACAGCTTAATCTTATTCTATGTAGAATACTGAATCATGTATTTCTTAAC
>NW_007739416.1:44084-48567 GCF_000696425.1 Galeopterus variegatus | reverse complement strand
ATGTATGGAAACCTAGACTTTGTCCATATATAATTATAAAAAAAATATTTTTATTCCACTTGCTTGAACTCTTAGACCCTCTATTATTAGGGGTTTCTTATGGTCTGAATGTGCTTTCCAAAATTTCTGTGTTGAAATCTTAAACTCCAGTGTGATGGTATCAGGAAGTGAGGCCTTTAGGAGATGATTAGGTTATAAGGAGGAAGTCCTCATAAGTGGGATTATTGCCCTTTCTTATAAAAAAGACCCCACAGAGCTCTCTCACCCTTTTTATCCTGCCATGTGAGGATACAGTGAGAAGACGGCTGCCTATGAACCAGTCAGTGAACACTCAGCAGAACCCAACCATGCTGGCACCAGCCTCCAGAACAGTAAGAAATAGATTTCTGTTGTTTATAAGTCACCCAGTTTATGGTATTCTGTTAGAACAGCTTGAAGTGACTAAAACAAGACTCAACACAGATAAGGGAAAAATTTATTTCTTACTTGTTTTATCATAGATTCTGTCGTATTTGTCTCTGAATTTATAGGCGGAGACACAGTATGTATTAGACAATGTAACCAGAGGCGTAACTTTAAGGTTTGATGGGACTTGGTTAGGCTCGCTTTGTGCAGGATTCGTAGTGAATTATTTTATACAATGAGGACAATTTCACAAATTTGTGTGGTTGGATTTTACAATGTAGCCTTGGCGGGTGGTTTCTGCAGCTTGACTGTGAGCTAGAGTGCTCTCTCCCTCTCAGTTTGGCCATGGGGTAACTAAAACTTAGAACTTAGAAGGAAAATAAGAATTTTCAAATATTCTTAAAGAGAAAATACCTCAACTAAGTTCTAAATTTCTCAAAGGGTCAGAAGTATCTTAAGCAAAAAAATGAGGTGGAAACCATACCCCTAGGTGAAGTTTCCTCTGTGTGTAGTTAGCAGTATGTCATAAATTTACTCTTTATGGGCACTTTCTCACATTTAAAATTACATTTAAAGATGCTGGTCATCAAGCAACTGTCACAGACTGACAGATAATCCTGGTAAGACTGAAGCCAAATAATTTTCTCCAAGGACCCTGTTTAACTAAGATAACATTAAGACTGCCAGGTTCATTGGCAACGCTAAGTCCTGGATTATTCAAATACAGTTTTCCTAGGAACAGTTTTTTCACAAGAACTAATGATATTGTATCACTTGGGTATGATCCTGTCCTTTCTCATTCTCTCATTTGGCATTTTGACAGACCCAGAGAATACTTACGAATAACACTAAGATCTTAAAGAGACTCCAGTCATTTTCTGATATACTATGTAGGTTATAACCCTTGAAGGAATTCTAATTCCACCCATGTATTTAGCATGCTCAGGATTAGAGTGAGTACAGTTTTTAAAAAAAAGGAGCAAATGGTTTTGGACTTTAATACTTTTATAACCAGATTTTTAATTTATGTTGGAATGATGATTTGATTACAGACTTTATTTCACTAAGGATTTTAATCTTACCTTAAGGACCCAAAGACACCTAAAGTACCTTTTGTACTTTAATATTTAATAATTTTTTCCCTGGCAGTGTTAATGGTGGATATTCAAATTGGGGACTTCTCATCATGGCTGGCATTTTATTATTGGAATATCTGTATTTTATCATTTAATCTCATTGTATCACCTTGGATTATATATGTACATAATATTTGAATTGTTGTTTGTTTGTTTGATGATCAGAGTAGCATGAAGTTAGTTTAAGTATTTTGTGACTTTAAAAAAAAAATTCTGTGTGGAAAAAATTTGACATCCTCTCCAGTAATGTTAGGGTGATCAGCAACTGATTGGGGCACGTGAAGTTGCAAGCAGAATGGCTCAGTTGCAATCTTTCTTTTGAGCTATCATGCCTACAAGAAGTTGAGATATTTGCTAATTCCGTGTGTGTCTCTGTGTGTGTGTTCTCTGTATACTTGTGATAGATTGCATTATTGTAAATATATACACTGACCTCCTATCAGGCTTTACCTTTTGGAATACTCCCTACTAGGTCCCTCTCTACTGGACCTCTTCATTATATAAGATCATACTACCCAGGCTTGGCCAGGTAAATGACTTTAGGCCTTTAGTTCTCAACCCGAGACAATTTCTTCTCCCAGGGAATATTTAGAAATGTCCAGAGACATTTTTGTTTGCTACAACTTAGGGGTGGGTGCTGGAAGCTAGTGGTGAAGACTAAAGATGCTGCTAAACAGTATTGCACAAGACAACGTTTCTCCACCCACAGCAAAGAATGATCTGGTCTCAAATGCTACTAATGCTGAGTTTGAGAAGCTCTGCTTTAGACATTAAAACGTGTGTGATGTGACATAAATCACTTCTAAGCAGAAGTCTCAAGAAGCTAATGCGTTTCTGCCATCACTCTTTTTCTTCCAGCATGAGATGGGTGGGTGAAGGGGTTCAAACAGGGCTACGTTTATATACTAGACCCCAAAATAAAGAAGACATGGAGCAGAGCCACAGCCAACCCACAATGGACATGTAATGTCATTAAAAAGTAAGCCATTTTCTTGTTGTCGTCGGGAGTCCTTTGTCACCACAGCATAAATTACTTAAAATAAGGTGATTGATGAATTATTTAATATTTTTCAATAATAACGTTTTGTTGTCCAACAGGAGAACTTCTGTATCTCTTAATTGGCTCTGAATTCAGTTGATAAAGAAGCATTTTATTTATTGCTGTGCATAAAATTTTAAGAATAAATGCTAAGATATAGTTGCTGATTCAAGGAAATGTGAGCATTTCTATTAGAAGGATTTTTAATCTCCTAATGATGCCAGATATTTTTATATATGCTAATAATTACCTTCTATTGAAAGGTTAAAGCATGTCAACGACCAGTTTAACTTAAATTGATGTAGTTTGAAATGTGGTTTAGCTGAAATCCCAAGTGATTTGTAACTTGTTAAACAGTTTATGGATGCTGGTTCTCAACACACTTGGGGAAATTAAGATTTGAAAATAATTTCATAGGGGTTCTTAGGAGAGAGCACCCTCACATCTTCCTTTTATAAACAAACAATTATGGGAATGATTGGCAAGTTCAGTTCAGTGGCAAAATAGCTGTACGAAATTTATCTAAGCAAAAGACTTTTGCTCTGTAGTCAATGATTCTTCTAACAATTCTTCCATTAAGAGTAGCAAAAAATCTTAAATGTTTGCAGCCAGGTGTGAGAAGACAGTGTCAGTTTCTCTTTATTTAAAGATGGTTGTCTACTCTTTCTTTTCTTACCATTTATCGAAATATGTGATGAATAGACACATACAGATAGGCTCATACACAGGTGCTTGTGTTACATTGTACTTGGTCTCCTAGACGTATTTCTTGCTTTTCACAAGTTCTTTTTTGAATAAAGTTTTACCTTATAAATATCTAATTCAGAGTACTTGATACATGAAAAAGCTCAATGTTTGATGAATTAATGAACACTTATAAATGAACAGATGATTTTCATTTATGCTTATTCTCACAAATGAGGTTAAGTAAAAAGCTAACAAACAATTATGAAAATTAGAGATTTAGAACCAATCTAAAGTTTTACTTTTATAAAGTTTTGCATATTTATTTCTCAATAAATACTCTACAAAAAAGAATGGTAAATGAAATATTTCATTGTAACCCCGTGTTGAGACAGAAGCTGACATCTATATTCAAATGATTAGGTTTGGCTTGTGGCTACTGAATTTATCAAAATGTATCAAAAGGAACTCCAAGACATGTCCATTTGGTAAGCAGAGGTATGTCAGAGTGTGGAGAAGGCGAGCAGAAGTAGGGAAACACAATCCTCCTACATCAAAAGTCTTTCAAATACAGAGCCCTGAGCTCGTAACCCCTCATGTCCTCATAACAAGGTTATCCCGTGCTGATGTTTACAATTTCAGACAAGATGTTTTGCCTCATTATGATTATAAAATAGGTGCTGGAAGTTGTGGGTTAGATCCTTTGGTTACATTTAAGGATAGTATCTATACTATATGTTTGTGCTCTAATTCTGGTAACAGAGAATGTGAAGTTAGTCTAATAAAATATAAAAGAGATAATTCTCCTTAGATGCTTAGACTTCATAAAAAATTTAGAAGATGTGGAAGAGCTTTGGACCTCAAACTTCTTTATATTCAGCATAACATTATTTTATCTTAAAGCCTTGTATATTTCAGAGGGAATTTAATTTTGTAAAACCGTGTTATCTAAATGAAAGTCTGTGCCCTGGACACCCACACTATCCCTCTGCTGGTATTATCTTGTTTGTCTCTTAGATTGCTGCCTTGCTGAGGAAAGAAAAGTTTCCCCTGATCCATTTTTAAAAAGACCTGGTTTTTGATGCTTATTAATTTTGTGTAATATGCTTTTTTCCTGCCATCAAATTTATCTGCATAAACCAGTCCACATTTGTTTACTAGCAGGCATAAAGACTTTATTTCAAAACAATATTAGGTCAGTTACATTTTATTGATCGTA
>NW_007739416.1:40190-43790 GCF_000696425.1 Galeopterus variegatus | reverse complement strand
TATTTTTTATTAAGAATGCTATTCTTCTTGGCTATTACTGTACTCTGAATCACTATTCTGCCCAACATGCATAACTTATTCCTTTAAATAAAACATTGTAATCTCCCCCTCTGAAGTGTTTTTTTACGTAGCTGCTATATATATCCCTATATATATCTTACTGTTTAAACATATTATAAATATATATTATATATGTTAAATATATTAAATAAAATATACTTAAAAGTTACAATTCATAAATTAAATAAAAGAACATGATACAAAATAATCCAATTATTATTTACAAGTTGAAGGTCTACTAAAAGTTGCATTCTTAAGATTGACATGATCCTCAGAATAGAAAGTGGATCCAGTGCCACTAAAGCTTGCCCATCTCTCAGTAGAAGGGCTACTTTACAGGGTCATCTGGTGAGGTCTCATATATCCATGTGAAATGTGGGATTCATTTGACCAGCTCAAATGAGGAAAATAACCCTCCAGATGGTGCAGAAAACACAAACATTTTTGCTGTTCCATTTGTTGTGGTACTGTTGTTATTCTGAGTATTAATTTTCTTTTCTGCAATTGACTGAGCTCATCTCTGGGTCAGCCAGCTTCTCTATTTTAGTGTCATAATTAACCCCTGAAACAACAGTCACACAAAATATATCGACAGTAATAGTTGTGAGAGAATTTATACAATGCAGTATGTTACTGAGGTATAGGTTTTTGTCTTAGGTAACTTCATAAACCATCCACTCACAAATACCTTGGCTCCCATTATGAATGCATCAGAATTTGTTCCCCCCACAGAGATCTAGGCCAAATGATGAATGAGCCTTTCGCATGCTCTGAGAAAAATTATTCGGTGGTACTCGTTAAAACACAGTTAAGGAAGACTTTTTTCAGGACTGCTGTGATAGGTATAAGGACCACTGCAATGAAGTTTAGGAGTGGGCGAGAGAGATTGGGCTCAACTCTGAACACAGCATTGGCAAGTGGGAATTTATAGCCAAGAATCAGGGTGGGTGTCAGTGGATGGAAATTTACTGAGAGGAAACTTCAGGAGTAAGAAGGATTCTGGCTAAACTGACCTAATAGGATTCTTCCTGAAGACAAACCAGGGTGATCAGACATCACCTGGGGGATGGTGGAAGATAAGGAACCTGATCAAATCTCGAGGCTGATCAGATATAGAGGGTGGGGGCTTCTGACTAAACTGAGTTAGCAGGGTTCTTTTGCTAAAACTGGATTTTACAAGGAAGTGCACAGATGGTCCTCAGAGAAGTTTCAGAGGCCTGACTCAAGTTTGTACAACCAAAGAATCTTTTTCACTGTAAATGCCTCTCTTTCTTTTTTACTTTTATAAAAATTCCAACTTACTTAGCCTATGAATAAGGCAGTTGAAGGCAAGGATGAAGTATTAATGTGTAATATGCATAAGACATATTCTGCCTTGTATTGGTTCAACTGATACAGCACCCACTAAAAGTCAGGCGTTATGATGATTACTGAAGATAAAGAGAAAACAGGATGCCTTTCTTCAAGGATTTCACAGCAGAGAAAGGTAACAACCAGATATGTTAACAACTGACTTGAATAACTTCTTATAAGGTAAACTATTAATGAATTCAATTATTTGGTATAAATATAGGTTGATTCTTATTTTATTTTGATATTCTGTAAATGTGTAAATCAACTAAAATCAGAATCTCAACTAACAGAGGTGACTAGAGATTCAATCCCAATTATTTTTGGTTTATTTCTTTCTACAAGGTTAGTCAAAGAAGATGATAGATAGCAGAGGTCTCACTTGTTATGGGAAGATTCTGGTTCCAGGTGAGTCACACGTTATGTCAATTGCCATGGCTCTCTAGATGATAGATAGGAGAGGTCTCACTTGTTATGGGAAGATTCTGGTTCCAGGTGAGTCACACATTATGTCAATTCCCATAGCTCTCCAAGGTCCTCAGGCTCTGTTGCTCCAGGTCATTCAAGGAGCAAGGCTACCTTGGGTGTCTGAAAGGCCCTAGGCCTGAGATTCACTCCACCTAGGAGATGCTGTGGCTGGGATTCATTCTCCCCAGGTATATCTGAAAGTCGCCTTCTCAGAGGTGTTGCTGTCTCCCAAGAGAGATACTGCTTCTGCTTATATGGACGACTTTCAACCTCCTCCCAGTGTTCAGAAACCATCTTTCCTCCCCTGGTCTTCCCCACAAGAATTCCAATAAGAAAAACAGTGGAGTTTGAAAAATGAAAAAAAAAAAAAAAAGAAAGAAAGAAAAAGCCCAGAGTACGTTCAGCTTTAGGGAAGATACATTATCAAGCCCAGGGGCAATGTAGCACAGGAAAGCCTCCTTGCTTCATGAGAGTGAGGGTGGAGAAGGAGATAATTTTAGTGTAAAATGCTATTTCATATTTCAATTTTTCTAACACATCTTATAAGTATAAGCCAAAGATTATAATGCCATGAAAAATGCTGTGATAGAAAAAATCACCAGCCACCAGGAAAATAGAGAAGATTCCTCTAACTCTTGACCATGAGGAAATCAGAGAAAGATCTAAGGTTTTTGCAGAGGAGGACTCCAAAAGGATGGTCAGATACTGCTCTGTCCTTAAAGACAGAGTGAGTTAAGCAGGTGGCTGAAAGGGATGGTGTTTATTCCAAAAAGATAAAAAGGGTACAACCAGTGAAGGTTGTGATCTATCTAAGGAACCACACATAGGCCACACTGTGTACAGAACATGAACAGGGAGTGTGACGGCCAAGAAAATAATGGCAGATTCTAAATGTCCACATCTAATCTGGAGATTTTATGTTATCTTTAAGACAGACGATAAGCCACTCATGTACAATCGCATGGTGGATTCTTTATTTTTAGTTATATATTTAATTATTACAGCTTTCTTCGAGTGCTCATATACCTAAGCAAAAACTGAGATCTTTAAGTAAAGAATATTTCTTATAACTACTTCTTATACAGTGTCATTTAAATAGTGTTTTGCAGTAATGTGATAACATTTGAAGTTTGTTTTTTATATTATGCCCTTTACCATGGTAAAGGCTACAGTTGTTTATTTCACTTAATCTCTAATTTCTGTTTCCTAGCCAATTTTATTTATTGAGCCAAATTTTACTTATTGAGATCAGGTTGAATTCTAATTTTGCTTTCAAATATCCTATTTATCTAACCCAATATTTATATATATAATTAAGTTAATAACCCCTTTAGAGATAAATATATTACATCTTGGCTTCCCTTTTGGAAATTGAGGATATTTATCATAGAAGTATTTGTTAGAATTATTATAATTCATTTTAGTAAAGGTATTTTAAAAAGAAAGAAAAAAAGCAAAATATCAAACTAAAGAGCTTCTGCACAACAAAAGAAACAATTAACAGAGTTAAAAGACAACCAACAGAGTGGGAGAAAATATTTGCAAAATATACTTCTGACAAAGGATTAATATCCAGAATATACAAGGAACTCAAACAACTTCACAAGAAAAAAACAAGCAACCCAATTAAAAAATGGGCAAAAGAGCTAAGTAGGCATTTCTCTAAGGAAGATATACAAATGGCCAACAATCATATGAAAAAATGCTCAACATCACTCAGCA
>NW_007739416.1:31346-39190 GCF_000696425.1 Galeopterus variegatus | reverse complement strand
GTGGGAGCTAAAAATAAATAAATAAATTCACACACACACACAAAAAAAACTTGGGGGTGGGAGAAGACTTAACAATTACAATTCCTTGAAGTTGATATGACAAGCAAACAGAAAGGACATTGTTGGGTGGGAGTGGGGAGGGGGAGCAGGGAGGGGGGTTTCGGTAATGGGCCACAACAATCAACCTCATTGTATATCGACAAAATAAAATTAAGATATAAGACATATCAACCAAATAGAACATGTATGGAACATAAAAAGAAAAAGAAAAAAAAAAGAAATAAATGAATCAGAGATTTAAAAAAAAAACAATACAAAAGATTGATAAAACAAAGAGCTGTTTTTTGAAAAAGATAAACACAATCGATAAACCTTTAGCTAGACTAATGAACAAAAAGAGAGAGAAGACCCAAATAAAAACAGATACTTAAAAGGAGATATAACAACTGATATCTCTCTCTCCATGTAATTTGGTTCTGAATCAAAATCTTAAAAGGAGCAGTATAAATTATGTTCCCGGACTTAAAAGACGGTCTTTATAAAGTAGTTTTAAGTTAGTAGTCCCTGTATGCTATAAGAAGTCTATAGTGTTTACCAACAGAAATTTTATAAATTTAAGGCTACTACGTAAATGAATTCAGACTGTTCTCAGACCCCTTTTTTAACAGACTCACATTTCTTGGTCATGACGAATAAGGTTAAATTCTGGTTTTGATGCTTGTGACTGGGCCCTTAGAAAATACAAATGGGAAGGAAAGCTTAAATAGTGGAAAAAAAAGTAGCAAAAAAAATGCGGAAACCATGTAGGATTTCAAAACACTTTAAATACCTTTGTCCCAAATCCACGTGGTTAATCCCCAAATATCATTCTCCACCTCCACTTTGACTGTTTTGATAATATGATTACTAAATTGCTTGATTTATTTTATCTCTTAAATGACACTGGCTATTGTATAAATTACGTGGCAAACTCACCTGATTTAATAAGATGATTAAAAAATAATGTCCCCCACTTTCTTTAAATTAAAAATGTCATCTTCCAAGTACAAAGAAAAGTATGTCAGAAGATGCCTATTATTTCACTAGACAAGTGAAGAGTAACAAATGTTTTGAGAACAGTACGGATCTCATTTTTCTCATAGGACTTCTAATCACTTCCAAAGCATCAGATTAGAAAGATAACTAAATCTGGAAACCTCTATGTCTTGCTGCACACATACGAAGAATACCTGGCCATGGCCCAGCTAATTCATCACTGTTACTGACTCAGTGCTTAGTTTTGATTTACTCCAAAGCTAGTCTTTCCACAATTTAAATAACAAAATAAACAAATAGGTGCATATGTTATATTAGGATATTGGTTGTTAAAGAGAAGAGATACACGGCATATTATCCAACAACTTTACGTAGATGTCATTTCAGAGCTTGAAGAGGACTGGAATGAATGAATTGCCCTTTTAGATGTTCAGCATTTCAATAGCTTCTTATCAGTCATGGATACTTTAGTACAGACTCTGGCACCATCTTTCAAGGCTCACTTCCTTTTGAGAAAATAAACCCTGACATTGGACTCTGTCTTTCTATTTTCTCCCCTAAAGCAATCTCTTCTCTTTTAGCTTACCACTGCAGGGTCCTTCCTTCCATCTTAAGCCTATGCATGAAGTTGTCAGTCATTTTGTTCAAACATATTACAACTTTTGAGGGTCTGGGGCAGGAACTCAGGGTGGGAAAGAGCAGTACATCTTCTTTGGAGACCTCACAATCAACTGCCAAATGTTTCTCTGTTGCTCTCTATTCTTCTTTATTGATTAATATTAACAGGTGTTGTGCTTTGTTATCTTTGATATGTATTGATCCCCATAAAGGGGAATAAATTAGAAAAAAAAAAGCAAATCGTTTTATTAATATTGGGATTAAAATCTTTAGGAGAAAACAAAAACTAAAACAACAATTGAGCAAGCACTATGTCAATTATATCAATCAAAGTAGGAAGTATGTAATAAGGAATTTCACTGGGTCCTGTCCTTAGTTTTTGAGAGGCAACCTCTTGTTATTCTTAATTTTATGTGTCAATTTGACTGGGTCATAGTGCCAGATATTTGGTCAAACATTATTCTAGATGCTTTTGTGTTTTCTTGGGAGGGATTATATTTAGACAGAAGGACTTGCAGTAAGGTAGTTTACTCTCTATAATGGGTTTCATCAAACCAGTTGACAACCTTAATGGAAAAAGATTTACCTCCCTGGAAGAAGAGGGATTTCTGACAGCAGATTTCCTTTGTACTGCAACTCTTTCCTGGGTGTCCACCTGCTGGCCACAGATTATGGACTTATGTAATTGGCTTACAATTACATAAGCCAATTCCTTAAAATCAATCTATCTAGAGAGAGCAAAACATCATTAAGCAGCACATAACTGCTCATGTGTGTGTATAAACATACACACACACACACACACACAATGGCTCTTCAAAACATTCATGAAAAGATTAATATTATCTTTTAATTATACTTTTTCACAAACATTTTGAATTACCCGTATACACATATATATACACACCCACTTGGAATTTTATAAGTTATAAGAGTATCTCTGTTATTCATAATGGGATACTTATGCTAATTAGGTGACTCATGATGGGGCCCTTAATATTTTATACTAACAATATGACTCAGGACAGGTGCTGGTCATACCTGAAAAACCAACCACATGATTAGAGAGCTCAGGCTTTGAGCCACATAATATCAGCCAGACCTCCAGCTGGAGACTGAGTCACATGGGCAATGGTTCAATCAATCATGCCTACTTAATACAATCTAAGAAAAACTCTGAACATGGAGGCTCAGTTGAGTTTCTTTGATTGATTATACATTTTGAGTATTACTGTACATTGGTGCCAGAAGGGAACTGCTTCCCTGAAGATGCGGGAAACCTCATATCTGGAATCCTTTCAGAATTTGCCTTATGTAGCTCTTCTTTGGTTGTTTCTTCGTTTTATCTTTTGTTGTAATACAACTGAAACTGTGAGTACATCATTTGCAGAGTTCTGTGGAATTATGGCATTATGGAACCTGAGGATGATTGTGGTAACCCTGAAATTGGTAGTCAGTAGTCTGAAGTGAGGGGACCACTGAACTTATGGCTGGTGTGTAAAGTGGGAGCAGTTCTGTGCAGGGTTGTGCCATTAACTTTGATTTTGGCAAACTCATTGCAGGAAGAGTTATGCTGCACTTAATTAAGTAAAAACATGTCCTCATTTGAATTTTTAAATTATGAAAATTGCATTATGTTTCAGATTTCAGAGGCTTATGTCCAGGGATATGAGTTAGTAGGAATCTCTGAAAGTTTTTAAGTTAGTTTCACCTTAACTTAAAAACCTGTCTCCTTCTCTATAACCTAGCTACTTGACATTGCCTAAATCATTTAACTTATTTAATGCTTGATTTTTTTCAAATGTACAATGGTGATAATATCTACTTTGCTTAATTTCTATGATGATTAAGTTAGATAATGTATGTAAAGTAGTTAATTACTTAGCCCACAATAAGATCCTCAGAAAGATTACAATTTCTGAATATCATTTTTTCAGTGTTTAATGATAAATAAAGCTCTAACATCAATAGAAAACTTAACCTGTACTAATATAGTCCTTCCTTATATGCAGACCAACCTAACAAATAAAAAATAATATTTTATGCTAGTTAAAGAAAGTAAAGGAAGTTAAATAGCATGAATCTTTAAAGACAGAAAGCTATTATTAATCAATACATTTAGCTCAAAAAAGTGGACGGTCTTGGCCAAGGAATGATAGATAATATGCTCCACTGTTTTGACAGTGCATGCGTGAATGCTGTCCAAATGGCCACGCTTCTTTCTCTTTTCTCGATATATTCATTCTCCATCACTGTTGCTTCTGCCAGTAGAATTATTTTTAAAATATGCTAATGTCTCCCATGTATTTTAAGTTGAGTCAGACAGACTAGTGGTTATTGTATCTCCTTACAAAAAGACATTGCATGTCTTTCCTGACTTTTTTTTTTATTTCATAATTTATCTATCTGAGAAAAAAACTTATTTTTTGTTTTCTTGTATTCTCAGGGATCTAACTATAGTGAGTAGTGATTCTGAGTACAGTGGTTGAGTTTGAGGATGGAGAAAAATATTTGAAGGCTCAATACTTGGTTTGGCTCAACATTTGTTCTATTTATCATTTATTTTATCATTTATAAAGGTAGAAGGAGTTTACTAATCTTTTTTATTCATTTTAGTTTCACTTGTTACTATAAATATGTATTATTTTCTACTGAAAATGTAAAATAAAAAAATACAGTATATATAAAACAGATTAAAAGTGAAAAAGAAAAAAAGAAAAAGAAAAAGGAAACAACACAACCAGACTGCCTATATTCTGTTCTTATCTCTACTTTGAAAAATTACTTGGGCTCCCTATATTTTTTATCATTTGTAAAAATAGGGCAATAATAACTTATGTAATAGAATAACATTGGAAGAAGAAATCTTATATAAGTTTAAAATGCTAGCAATAGATTATTGTATAAAGGATCCTATCTGATCCAAGTTAGGTCACTCAGATTCTCTCATCTAGGAATCTGGAATTAGTATTCAATATATTATATCAGTTAGGTAATGGAGGCACTTGTCATGGAATGGAAGTCACAGATTTGGGGTCATACTGGGTACCCTGGCAAGTCTAAGCTCTCCATAGAAATCATGATTAAAGGGGAAAAGTCTATCGTACGGGAATCATAAAATAAGTCTTAAAGTCTTAATGGAAAAAAAAAATACCTTGTGGCCCTATGAAAGAAGAAACAAATTAATTCAATTTTTAAGTTTTGCAGTTGTGCACAGGCCCACACCTGAGCCCTGGAGAGGCCCACCCACCACCCAAGCAGGAGCCAGGGTAGCCCACCACACACTCAACTGCATTGATACAAGAAAAGTCACCAGCAGAGTCTACAAATAGAGGAGGAAGTCTGTCCCCTCATAGCCCACTCCAGAGTAATAGAAGAAACAGGTGCCCTACCAGGTGACCAAACATCAATAAAAACACACTAGAACTACAAACAAATAAGAAGACCTGACACCACCACAGGAATATGGTAATTCTCAAGTATCAGACCCCATAGAGCAGGACATTTTGCAATTTTGGTTGTTTTGTGGTCTGAAAATGTATCACTGCCTGCTATGGTTTAAATGTTTGTCCCATTCAAAACCCATGTTTGAATTTAATTGCCATTGTGATGGTATTGGGAGGCGGGACCTTTAAAAAGTGTTAAGATCATGAAGGCTCCACCTTCGCAAGCGGACTAATGCTGTTACCATGGAGTTGAGTTAATTACTGTAAGAGCGGGTTTGCCCCTCTTCCTACCTGTCCTAGGCCCTCTTTTTGCTCTTCTGTAATGTGACGTCTTCCACTATGTGATGATGCAGCAAGAAGGCCTTGCAAGATACTGGCAATTTGATATTGGATTTCCCAGCCTCTAAAACTGTGAGTCAGTAAAGTTCTGTTCATGATGAATTACCCAGTCTGTGGTGTTCTGTTACAGCAGCATAAAACCAACTAAGACATCGTCTTTCTCTCTTATTTCAGTTTTTATTTTATATTCCTCGTGTTTCCATTAAACTGTCTTTCTAATCAAGTTGATTTAGTAGCTGAAGTGAAAATGAAGAACATTTACAACAAAAAATATATAAAATAGATTCAATTTAATTAAATCGTATATTACTCTAAATGCAACTCTCCCCCACTTCAGCTGATACCATGCACAAGCTTTCTTTATATTCTGTTTATGCAGAATTGATGAAATCTCACCCTGACCAGGCTCTTGCACATAGTTCTCCTACGAAGTGATTTCCCATACACAGTGTGAACTTGGACATAGAAGGAAAAAAGGAGCAAATTTAACACTTTCATGCGGTGTGTATTACATCTGATTTCTCAAATTATTGCAAAACTTTCATCTGCATGTGAAATCAATTTAAAAGTAGATATAAATATTGAGCATTTTCATAGGTGGTATTAATCAGATAACAGAGTAACATATATTCAAAGTAAAATTTGTAAATAAAAACTTGAATCATTCAAAGTAAAAACTTGAGTTAACACATTAAAATTGTCTAAAATTTTATTGAATCTGCAAGCTTAATAAGATTTTATTTAATGCTATTAAATAAACTAGTATCATCCTTGTATCATATTATATTATGCTAGTATGCACATTTATTCACTTTCTTAAGTAGATGTACTAGTTAATAAAATATACTGAATAAATATTTAAGGAAAGGAATATGTGGATAAAATAATTTATAACCTGTGCATCCAAAAATTAATAAGCAGAATTTTCTCCAAGGAAATTTAAGAGAAACTAATCACATTAAGCTTAAGTCACCAATAGGGTAAATAATTTACAACATGCCTATTTCATCATCATATGTTCATTTAACCCACTCAATATTGTTCAGAGAACAAAACCTTAGATAAAACCAGGAAGAATATATATTTTCATTGCCAGTAAGAATAGCATGATGTGATACACTACAAACAGCTATGCCTAGTATACAGAATTCCAATTTAATTTATTAACTCAATATTTTACTCTATTCTTTAATTTCATTGTTTTCAACACTATAAGTTTCATAAAAGACATCAGTTCTGCACTGATCATGTGTTATACTTAAAAACTCATATACTGATATATTCATAAAAATCCACAGACTATTTCACATAACAAAATAATAAATATTTCAAGGCCATATTATTATTTTTCAATAATTTTGAAGTGTCAAATTATACTCGGTTTATCAGCTCTACATTACTCTAAATTTGGTAATGCAATAGATAAATAACAAGAAACAGAGATATAGTTTCAATTTGGAAAGCAGTCTTACTAATTCTGATTGTAATATAAAAGAAAACCTGAAATGGTCATGTTAAACAAAGCAAAAAAGAACTGCCATATGTATTTTTCAAAATCTTTAAAATTCAGTGTTGGAGATGGAAAACAAATCTTGGTAAGTTTTAAATGGACCTAAATGCTGGATTAACTGAACATAAATAACTTTTAAGATAATATGACTGTTTATATTTTAGTTTGAAGTTTTTCTTTAAAAAGAATAGACTTCTAAATTTTGAATTATCTACACGACATTACTAACCATAAGTAATTGACAGGCATAGCATAGTACTGCCATCCAGTGGCCACTTACGCTAATTGCAGTGGAATGTTCGTTTCAGATTATTCGGTGTTGGTAAAGGTTTGCCGTGATTATTTAACTTGATTTTATCCATTAGAGAAGCAATTTCCTTATGGATCACGATATAAGTAATAAAAGTAAGATTACAGATTGCAAGCTATTACTAGTGTGTTTTTCTCTAATAACTTCAAGAATTATTATCAATCTCCTAGAGGAATAAACAAAGTAACAACAATGATACACACACACACACACACACACACACACACACACATATACATATATAAATATATAAATATTTAATATTTAAAATAAAATATTTAAATATCCCACTGGTTACTTCATTATATATACCTATATACATTTGCCAAAATTTCACTTTTAATAAATAATTCAACGGATAGGTTTCAATTTTCGATTTGTTTTTATAGACTATTTTCTACATGCTGCATTGAATTCATGTTTCCCTTTCTGGTTGAGGCACAACATGTTTCGGCCAGGATTGGCAGGATTATACATTTGTAAATATCAACACACATTTATATCTTATTCAAATTACATACCCATTGCTGGTTAGCAGAGAAAGTGTGGTCATTGGCATTACTCATGGGTTCAGGCAGTTAGAAGA
>NW_007739416.1:29577-30823 GCF_000696425.1 Galeopterus variegatus | reverse complement strand
TTATTGTGTTGGTAAAGGTTTGCCATAATTATTTAACTTGATTTTATCCATGTGAGAAGCAATTTCCTTATGGATCACGATATAAGTAATAAATGTAAGGTTACAGATTGAAAGCTATTACTAGTGTGTTTTTCTCTAATAACTTCCAGAATTATTATCAATCTCCTCGAGGAATAATATTTAATATCCCACTGGTTACTTCATTATCTATAACTATATATATTTGTCAAAATTTCACTTTTAATAAATAATTCAATGGATAGGTTTCAATTTTCGATTTGTTTTTATAGACTATTTTCTACATGCTGCATTGAATACATGTTTCCCTTTCTGGTTGAGGCACAACATGTTTCAGCCAGGATTGGCAGGATTATTCATTTGTAAATATCAACACCCATTTATATCTTATTCAAATTACATACCCATTGCTGGTTAGCAGAGAACGTGTGGTCATTGGCATTACTCATGGGTTCAGGCAGTTAGAAGAACTGTTTTCATGAAATTACTTCCTGTGGAGAAGAAATGAGAGCGTGAAGGAGCCTTGAAGAGTATCATATGTCAATTAAATTCTATAGTTCATAAGTGGCTACAGGGCCGCATCGACAGGACCAGTCACTCAGTGCCACTCGAGAGCAAGGGCCAGAAAGTGATTCCTACCATGTGTCCAGCTGGGAAGGAAACGGTTGGACATCAGCACCCATGAGAGGCTGCATCCCACTCCTTTGTGTTTGGCTCTTTGCCTTCTTTGGTTATTCCTTCTTTACTATTCTTCTAAACATTTTAGTTCCTACCATTTTAATTTTAACTTTAAATAAAATTTATGCTGATGATTCTTAAATTTATATTTTTTGCTTATACATTTCTTCAGAACACAAGATCAGAGAGCCAACATTTTATTCAATATCAGCACTTGATGCTACCAAACCTGAAACTCAGAATGGCTGTAATAGAAATTATGGTAACACTTCTGAACATTTTTTTTTCTTTCTAAGTTTTCTATATTTTTAAAAGGCATGATCCATTCACTTAAATTTGCCAAAAAACTAGTAATCATTCTGGAGAATCCTATATCATTGACTTTTGGGGGTATTTCAAAAAGTTTGTGGAAAAACACACTTAAAAGGTAATACAAATCTTTTCATGACCTTTCTGAAGTACCCTCGTAGGATGCATTTTTTTTCAACCTAATGACATTTCCCTGTCCATAGTGAGGGGCTCAGTCTAGGTTTATGGAGCAGGCTGAGCA
>NW_007739416.1:25242-28945 GCF_000696425.1 Galeopterus variegatus | reverse complement strand
TATATCTAAATGTGTTTTTTCTTTACAATAGATGAGATATTTAAATTAATGCAGAAAAAATGGATATTTTAAAAATACCTACAGTATTTATAATGTTAAGCAAGTGTTGAGTACATATAATTAAGGGTTATTTAATTTTGAGTCCGTGGTTCTGGCTTCTATTTTAGGAATCAGGTTTATGTCCAAAATTACCCTTATCTATGTGCTTTTTACATTTAGAATGCCATTAAACTCACATATTTCTTATGCGTATGCTTGGTTGTATTTATCTGTGCATGCTGTTATTATTTACCTAAGAGTGTGATCTGAGGCAGTGGCCCGGGTTCTAGCTGCCTGTAGTCATCTATTTTGACATCTCTTGGGTGAGCTAACACTACAAGAAAGCAATGTTCAGATTTCAGAAGTCCAATATTTTCCTACGTATCCCTGTTTGTAAATGTTTCTTTCTCACACCTTGTCATTTTGTATGGGTAGTTGGATTGTTGAAAAAGAGCTAAATTAGGGAGGATGTTTTAAAAGAATAACTTAATAAGAATTTATACAAGTTTCGTTCAAAATATTTACCATTTCAACAGGTTTAAAAAGCTACATCACTATGATGTAAAAGCCCACAACTAGTACAAGTCAGATCAATTACGTCTGTTTGGTTTTTTTAGTTATATGCGGGCCACCAGTTCCTGGTACCTGTAACAATATCTTCCTGTTCTCCAGGACAATGTTTCTATATTGCATTCCACAGGCCACGGGTCTCTGAAACAGATTCTCTGAGTGGAGTTCAGGTATCTGCATTTTAAGAAATGCACCCAATGATTATTATGTGTCCTCAAATTCAAATGCTGTGACCCAGGAATTTAAAAGCTGAAAAAGAAAAAATAATTCTATTTTTTTACTACATTTAAAGCTCAATTATATTACTCATTGAAATCTTGGGATACTGAGAAATCTATTTTATTTCTGTGTCTTACTTTTCTTTTTAATTTATTTATACCACAAGTGAAATTGCAACAAGCTATAGTTGGCACTGATGGCATGAAAAAACCTGAAAAATAAATAGATGAACTCGGCTAGGATATTATATCTTATATTACTGGAAAGTGTACAAGAGAAGAACTAGAGAAAGACTCAGGGATACAACATAATTGAGAATATTGGAAGAATTAAGTAACAAAGAAGGAACCTTCTTTATTCAGGTGCAAATCATATAATTTAATAAGTTTGGGAGGAAATTTACCTGTAGAATTTCCTCGTAATGTTTTCTTGAGATGTTTAGCAAAACAAAATTTTGTCTAATTAGCCAGTACACATGAACTAGGGAGCTAAAGTGATAAAACCACCTGTTCGAAATTTCTGTTGTAAAATTTATTACCTTTAGGAGTTAAGCCAGAGGCTTTGTATCAATTAGTAATTGTGATTGAAGATGAATGTAATTAATTATATAATTTTAGGATGTTAATGTTAAATCCCATTCTAATTACATGATGAAACTAAATCATCATGAAGAATTTACTTAGGTGTGAGTAAAACCTCCATAAGGGATTTTTTGGACATTTATATTAAGAGAAACAATAAAATCATTCTCACCTGTAGGATACATGTTAGACTGCAGGCAGATATTAATTCTAGTAAATAAAATCTGTTTCTCCCTTCTCATATCATACAGCTTTCTCTGTTATGGTCTGATTGAGTGAAACCAATTTCTGTCTCTCCCTACCTTGCTATAGCTAGTTCCTAATCATTTTTAAATTTTAATTCACAGACACATTTTTTAATAACTGCATACACTACATAGTCTAGTTTCAGCAAATACAATACCTAAGAAGTACATAAACATTCACCAAATACACAACAAATATATGAACAGTTTACCCGTAGTTGATATTACAAGTTTAAAAGGGAAGTTTTCATTGTGTGTGGAACTGAAATAATTTTTGTCATGGAAGCTCTAAGCACCCACTGACAATATATCAAACTAAGCAAATAAAGTGAAAACTATTTGCCAATGCATCATTAATTTATTAGCTGTTCCTATAAAAGGAGAATTTCCCAGTAGTGTTTGTACTGTCAGTGCCCAGCACACTGAGTCCTACATAAACTATCCAGTAGGATGGGGGTCTACAGACCCACTTCTGTACCATTTGTCTTCTACATACTCATAGCAGAAGTGATAAGCACTGAAGAGACAAAACCTTTGAGTGAACCCAATAGCTTCAAATACGGATTTAATACATATATTCTCTTTCAATATCTATATTGGACTTTAGCAACTGTTCCTTTTGCTTTATATCTTTTACTCCACCATTAATAGTACTGGACCTTTGGATAACAACATGATTTATCTCAAACAATGGTGATGATCTGAATTTTTATTCTTGTTCTATGCTTTTGCTTTCTCTTTTTCTTTCACAATAGTCAAAAAGGTAGAAGAAACCCCCAATTATGGATTCATAATATATACCTATTGACATATTTTATATCCCAAACTGCTTTAAGATAACATTAAATGTGAAAGCTAACAGTTTGAATTTTGCTACTAATTAAGGATTATTTTAAGTTTGAGATTTCATTGAGCATTTAGTAGAGTATATTTTGAAGTGCATTAGTTATAGTATAGTTTATATATCACCTTTTTACTCATATACAATCAAAACTATTTTAGAATAAATATCTACTTTGGTTCACTATCTGAGTCTGAGTCTCCATTACCTGAGCCATGCTAATGAGTATTACTTACTTATAAAATATTTTTACTAGCATACTGTCTGTGACTATTGTATGTCAACAAAGTAATAAAGAGTTTATAACAGATAGATAAGTTCACTGATCACTAAAATTAGATCTTTTCATTCTCTATTTTTTACCACACTTTGAATTCCTTCATTTTATAATCTTGTATAATATTATATAGTATTGCTTTATACCCTCATAAAACTGTGAGAAAAATGTATTACTTATATGACAGGAAAAATACAGTTATTCCTATCACTGAGATGTGAAGAAAATTTTTCTCTGAGAATATCATGTTTTCTCCATTAAAAGGTAAGGTTTAGAAAGAAGCTTTCTATTGTGTCTCTGCTGTATCCACTGTGTATAACCAAAACAGTGCTTGAAATATAGTATATGCTCAATAAATGCTTCTTGAAGAAATATGTAGTTAAACCCAAATGCAAAACATGCAAAAAATAGTTTTGACTTAAAATTAATTTAATCTTACTGCAGTTGTGTTGTGATACATAAGAAAACCAATATCATGATTAACCTAAAAATCTACATTTAAGATTAGGCTAAATTTCAAAAATTCAATTATATAGTGATATTTATTATCTTACAAAGCTTAGTAGAAAAAACGCAATGGAAGAATCTCACCTTTGGGTTTGCAATATTGATGCAGAATTTAAAATACCGATGGAGGCCAAGCTTACCACTCCCCCCAAAACATTTTTAAAAATATATGATCGATCATTTATATTTCTCATTTTCCCACATTCAAAGTGTGTATAAAATAAAGCAGATACTGTGATTTGCATGTAATGAAGTATTCCCATTCTAATGTAATTAAAAATATTCCTTTAACATTTATTCTTATAGGGGGTAATATTTGACACGGCTAACACTGCTAGGAGATTGCTATTTCGTGTTCTACAATCCTATTCAATCCTATTCAGGAGAGTTTGGATATTCAGCAACTTGGTCAAAGGTGTATTTT